>NC_134358.1:20879505-20966947 GCF_048569485.1 Anomaloglossus baeobatrachus | reverse complement strand
CTGCCTGAAAGCCAGCTTCAGCTAGCGAGTGCAACGGAGTGGGAAGTACGGAGACTTCTAGAGAGCACCAGGCCCAACCGGGCGGCAGATCCCGAAGCGAGGATAGATTCACCTTTCCCTGCTAAACCTGCCGGTGTGGGGCTCTTACAGCCCACACCACAACACTACAAAAGCCGCAGCCACGTAACCGCAGTGAGGGCCCATAGGTCATAGGAGGCAAGAGGCTGGAGTGGCCTGGTCCGGGAACAAGCACACGGCACACAAGAAGGGGAGAGAGGCTTGGAGCATCTTCCCTGGGTGACCCCCATAGGGACTCAAAGTCGGGGTCACCCCAAACCACCAAGGGCTAAGGAAGGCGAGTCAGTAGTCACCCTCATAAAGATCAGCCTGAAGGATACCTGGTTCATCTCAGCTACGCCCGGGTTACTCACCCTGCCATCTAATGTGAGTAAAAAACCCTGAAAGACATCCTGCCTGTGTGGTCATTCTGCGACTTGTGGTACTACAAACCTACACAGGGCCCTGGGGCTTGCCTCACTCTCAGGAGGCTCCTACATCTAACTGCACACACCATCAGCCCCAGGCGACCCTCAACCTGCAGTGGCGGTCGCTACTGGCCGCAATACTGAGAGTGGCGTCACGATCAAAAACAGAAGATTTCCTACCAGTGACGGAGATCCAGCAACGTGGAGTCCCTGAAGGTAACGCACCGACACCGACACAACACCCGTGGGGCTTCACATATATACGTGGGCCAGATGAACCAGGACCCCTGGCACAGCTCTCCCAAACCCAACTGGACAAAATAACCAATCACAGCAGCCTGACAAGAACCAGAATCAGGAAGATGGTAGACGAGGGCAGGAGAGGTATGTCAGTGACTGGAGGACCGACATCAACACCTCACAGAAACTGACCACGTACCAGAGACTACAGAGAGACTACAGACTGGCCCCATATCTGGAAAAACTCCCGGATCCCAGAGACCGCAGGACCCTGAGCCGATATAGACTCAGTGCCCACAGTCTAGCCATCGAATCCGGCCGACACAAGCAGAGCTACAAGCCCAGGGAGGACAGACTGTGCCAACACTGTGACCTGGAGGCCCTGGAGGATGAACCCACCTCCTGCTACACTGCACCAAGTACTCAGCAGTGAGGGACACTCACTTCAGGAGACTCTCCCATCTCTTCCGGATTTCAGCTCCATGAAGGAGGAAGAGAAAATATATATCCTGCTGGGGGAAGAAGAGAGCGCAGTGGAGATAGCAGCGCGGTATGTGAGCGAATGTCATAGACTTCGAGAAAGAGAACTATGATAAGTCATGGACTTCCATAGCCCCCCATCCCAGATGTGGCCCCCCAATCCCCACCCTGGATATGCCCCATCCACCGTTACCACAGTCCCCACCCTGGATATGCCCCATCATAAGCCATGGACTTCCATAGCCCCCATCCTAGAAGAGCCCCCACAGTCCCCACCCTGGATGTGCCCCATCCATCCTTCCTACAGTCCCCACCCACCATCCCACAGCCCCAGCCCCTAATGTACACTTGCTTTGGCAAAACTAATTTGTATTTGGTCCTGCCAATAAAGCTGATTTGATTTGATTTGATTTGATTTGATAGAGGGATAGATAGATAGATAGATAGAGGGATAGATAGATAGAGGGATAGATAGATAGATAGATAGATAGAGGGATAGATAGATGGATAGATAGATAGATAGATAGATAGATAGATAGATAGATAGATAGATAGATAGATAGATAGATAGATAGATAGATAGATAGAGGGATAGATAGATAGATAGATAGAGGGATAGATAGATAGATAGAGGGATAGATAGATAGATAGATAGATAGATAGATAGATAGATAGATAGATAGATAGAGGGATAGATAGATAGATAGATAGAGGGATAGATAGATAGATAGATAGATAGATAGATAGATAGATAGATAGATAGATAGATAGATAGATAGATAGATAGATAGATAGATAGATAGAGGGATAGATAGATAGATAGATAGAGGGATAGATAGATAGATAGATAGATAGATAGATAGATAGATAGATAGATAGATAGATAGATAGATAGATAGATAGATAGATAGAGGGATAGATAGATAGAGGGATAGAAAGATAGATAGATAGATAGATACATGGATAGATACTTGCAAGTTTCCATTTCTTGCATATACTTTCCTGCCTTGCTGTCTCCTCGCAGACGTTTTATCGTTCCGGCGCAGTCATTATTGATAGAAGTATTCAGCACCACGGAGAGAGCACTGTTCTCACTGAGATGTAAGTTTAGTGACATGTGGAGAACTAGATGTGTCCTCTCCTCATCCGCTTCTCTTTTAGTTTTTAGGAATATCTGTGGTGGAAAAGACGACATTCACCAACGAACTTTACCAAACATGAATTTCCGACTCTCAATAAGGAACTAGGCTGAAGACTAAGGAATCAAAACTTAGGCTCAGTACAGGATCAGTAATGTAATGTACACAGTGACTGCACCAGCAGAATAGTGAGTGCAGCTCTGGAGTATAATACAGGAGGTAACTCAGGATCAGTAATGTAATGTAATGTACACAGTGACTGCACCAGCAGAATAGTGAGTGCAGCTCTGGAGTATAATACAGGAGATAACTCAGGATCAGTAATGTAATGTATGTACACAGTGACTGCACCAGCAGAATAGTGAGTGCAGCTCTGGAGTATAATACAGGAGGTAACTCAGGATCAGTAATGTAATGTATGTACACAGTGACTGCACCAGCAGAATAGTGAGTGCAGCTCTGGAGTATAATACAGGAGGTAACTCAGGATCAGTAATGTAATGTACACAGTGACTGCACCAGCAGAATAGTGAGTGCAGCTCTGGAGTATAATACAGGAGATAACTCAGGATCAGTAATGTAATGTATGTACACAGTGACTGCACCAGCAGAATAGTGAGCGCAGCTCTGGAGTATAATACAGGAGGTAACTCAGGATCAGTAATGTAATGTATGTACACAGTGACTGCACCAGCAGAATAGTGAGTGCAGCTCTGGAGTATAATACAGGATGTAACTCAGCATCGGTACAGGATAAGTAATGTAATGTATTCACACATTGACTGAACCAGCAGAATAGTGAGTGCAGCTCTGGAGTATAATACAGGAGGCAACTCAGGATCAGTAATGTAATGTATGTACACAGTGACTGCACCAGCAGAATAGTGAGTGCAGCTCTGGAGTGTAATACAGGAGGTAACTCAGGATCAGTAATGGAATGTATGTACACAGTGACTGCACCAGCAGAATAGTGAGTGCAGCTCTGGAGTGTAATACAGGATGTAACTCAGGATCAGTAATGTAATGTATGTACACAATGACTACACCAGCAGAATAGTTAGTGCAGCTCTGGAGTATAATACAGGAGGTAACTCAGGATTAGTAATGTATGTGTCGCGAGCGGAGGAGGGGACGCCGCGCTCTCCCACTGCTGCTCGGGTCCGGCTGCTGCGGCGGCTGCAGCCTGCTGCTGCTGCTCGGTGGCTCGAGCGATGGGCCGGATCCCGGGGACTCTAGCGGCGCTCCTCACCCGTGAGTGAAAGGGGATTGGGATTTGGGATAGTTTATTGTCCGTGACGCCACCCACGGTTGTGGTGATTTGTTGGCACCACCGCTGCTCTGTATGAGAATCCCGGGAATGATGATATGAAGCAGCTAGTTGTTGTGTTGCCCCTCCGTGGGTAGGGGTTGGTGATCCCGGGGCCCAGTGATGAGGTGGGAGATGCAGGGCTCGGTGAGCGCAGGGACGCGGGGGCAGCGCTGTGCCTTGCGGCACTGTGGTACTCACTCAGCCTGAGACGATGACACAGTTCTCGGTAAAACACACGGCTGGAAAGACGGTTCCCACGGACGGCTGCACTTGCTTTCCCCAGTAGGTGACGGTGATGTTCCTTTTCCTGCACCTAATGTTGTTGATGGTCTCGATGGGTTCCCACCGGTAACCCGCTCCCCGGCTTCAAGCTGGACCGGAGGAGCTCTACTCTTTGCCCGCAGGCGCTGGCCCCTAGAAACTGGTGCCCTGGCGGTGGCGGTGTCTCTACTGTAATGGTTGGGCTGTTGCCTTCAATCGGGACTTGGTTGTTGGGGGATCGACGTCCCCTTCACTGACGGATTTGGCAAATTATGGCGACTCCTAGCCTTGCCGGAGTCCGAGAGGCCCCTGCCCTGGTGCTGACTGTCCTTTGTACACTGCTCCAGACCGCCGGGCCAACACCTGTCCGCGGTCCTTCCAGGAACTTCCAAACGGTCACCCCTTCGGACAATCACCGCCGTTGCTGACCTTGCTGTCTCTGTCCTGCACACAGCTGGACCAACTTCAGGCTTTTTCACACTCTTTCCTCTCTGTCTCCACTCTTACTGTCCTCCTTTACCACTTTACTTCCTTCACTTCACTACTTGTTTACTCCTTCACCTCCTAACTGAACTGCACTCTAGCCCTGCCTGGGCTCAACTGCCTGGTTCCTCCCGCCTCCAGGGCTGTGAACTCCTCGTTGGGCAGAGCCCACCGCCTGGCCCACCCCCTGGTGTGAACATCAGCCCCTGGAGGAAGGCAACAAGGATTTTGGGTTAGCTTTGGTGTTCCTAACTGGGGTGTAGGGTGTGGTGGTGTGTTGACCTGTGACCCCTGGCTTGCCCAGGGCATCACAGAAGCATCTCCAACAGTGCCTGTCGAGCTGAGCTGGGCAGATTCCCTCTACACCTAGCAGCTCTGAAGAGGTCACTATCATTTCAGGCTCACCTACAGAGGAGCAATCCAAGCTCCCATCACCACAAAGCTCTGATATATATACGTGGGCAAGATGAACCAGGACCCCTGGCACAGCTCTCCAAACCCAACTGGACAAAATAACCAATCACAGCAGCCTGACAAGAACCAGAATCAGGAAGATGGTAGACGAGGGCCAGGAGAGGTATGTCAGTGACTGGAGGACCGACATCAACACCTCACAGAAACTGACCACGTACCAGAGACTACAGAGAGACTACAGACTGGCCCCGTATCTGGAGAAAATCCCGGACCCCAGAGATCGCAGGACCCTGAGCCGATATAGACTCAGTGCCCACAGTCTAGCCATCGAATCCGGCCGACACAAGCAGAGCTACAAGCCCAGGGAGGACAGACTGTGCCAACACTGTGACCTGGAGGCCCTGGAGGATGAAACCCACCTCCTGCTACACTGCACCAAGTACTCAGCAGTGAGGGACACTCACTTCAGGAGACTCTCCCATCTCTTCCCGGATTTCAGCTCCATGAAGGAGGAAGAGAAAACATATATCCTGCTGGGGGAAGAAGAGAGCGCAGTGGAGATAGCAGCGCGGTATGTGAGCGAATGCCATAGACTTCCAGAAAGAGAACTATGATAAGTCATGGACTTCCATAGCCCCCCATCCCAGATGTGGCCCCCCAATCCCCACCCTGGATATGTCCCATCCACCGTTACCACAGTCCCCACCGTGGATATGCCCCATCATAAGCCATGGACTTCCATAGCCCCCATCCTAGAAACGCCCCCACAGTCCCCACCCTGGATGTGCCCCATCCATCCTTCCTACAGTCCCCACCCCCCATCCCCACAGCCCCAGTCCCTAATGTACACTTGCTTTGGCAAAACTAATTTGTATTTGGTCCTGCCAATAAAGCTTATTTGATTTGATTTGATTTGATTTGATTTGATAGATAGATAGATAGATAGATAGAGGGATAGATCAATAGATAGATAGATAGAGGGATAGATAGATAGATAGATAGAGGGATAGATAGATAGATAGATAGATAGATAGATAGATAGATAGATAGATAGATAGATAGATAGAGGGATAGATAGATAGATAGATAGATAGATAGATAGATAGATAGAGGGATAGATAGATAGATAGAGGGATAGATAGATAGATAGAGGGATAGATAGATAGATAGATAGATAGATAGATAGATAGATAGATAGATAGATAGATAGATAGATAGATAGATAGATAGAGGGATAGATAGATAGATAGAGGGATAGATAGATAGATAGAGGGATAGATAGATAGAGGGATAGATAGATAGATAGATAGATAGATAGATAGATAGATAGATAGATAGATAGATAGATAGATAGATAGATAGATAGATAGATAGATAGAGGGATAGATAGATAGATAGAGGGATAGATAGATAGATAGAGGGATAGATAGATAGATAGATAGATAGATAGATAGATAGAGGGATAGATAGAGGGATAGATAGATAGATAGATAGATAGAGGGATAGATAGATAGATAGATAGATAGAGGGATAGATAGATAGATAGATAGATAGATAGATAGATAGATAGATAGATAGATAGATAGAGGGATAGGGGGATAGATAGATAGATAGATAGATAGATAGATAGATAGATAGATAGATAGATAGATAGGGGGATAGATAGATAGATAGATAGATAGATAGAGGGATAGATAGAGGGATAGATAGATAGATAGATAGATAGATAGATAGAGGGATAGATAGATAGATAGAGGGATAGATAGATAGATAGAGGGATATATAGATAGATAGATAGATAGATAGATAGAGGGATAGATAGATAGATAGATAGATAGATAGATAGATAGATAGATAGATAGAGGGATAGATAGAGGGATAGATAGATAGATAGATAGATAGATAGATAGATAGATAGAGGGATAGATAGAGGGATAGATAGATAGATAGATAGATAGATAGATAGATAGATAGATAGATAGATAGAGGGATAGATAGAGGGATAGATAGATAGAGGGATAGATAGATAGATAGAGGGATAGATAGATAGATAGATAGATAGATAGATAGAGGGATAGATAGAGGGATAGATAGATAGATAGATAGATAGATGGATAGATAGAGGGATAGATAGATAGATAGATAGATAGAGGGATTAGATAGAGGGATAGATAGATAGATAGATAGAGGGATAGATAGAGGGATAGATAGATAGAGGGATAGATAGATAGATAGATAGAGGGATAGATAGATCGATAGAGGGATAGATAGAGGGATAGATAGATAGAGGGATAGATAGATAGATAGATAGATAGATAGATAGATAGAGGGATAGATCAATAGATAGATAGAGGGATAGATAGATAGATAGATAGATAGATAGATAGATAGAGGGATAGATAGATAGATAGATAGATAGATAGATAGATAGATAGATAGATAGATAGATAGATAGATAGAGGGATAGATAGAGGGATAGATAGATAGATAGATAGATAGATAGATAGATAGATAGAGGGATAGATAGATAGATAGAGGGATAGATAGATAGATAGAGGGATAGATAGATAGATAGAGGGATAGATAGAGGGATAGATAGATAGATAGATAGATAGATAGATAGATAGATAGATAGAGGGATAGATAGATAGATAGAGGGATAGATAGATAGATAGATAGATAGATAGATAGATAGATAGATAGATAGATAGATAGATAGATAGATAGATAGATAGAGGGATAGGGGGATAGATAGATAGATAGATAGATAGATAGATAGATAGATAGGGGGATAGATAGATAGATAGATAGAGGGATAGATAGAGGGATAGATAGATAGATAGATAGATAGATAGAGGGATAGATAGATAGATAGAGGGATAGATAGATAGATAGAGGGATATATAGATAGATAGATAGATAGATAGATAGAGGGATAGATAGATAGATAGATAGATAGATAGATAGATAGATAGATAGATAGATAGATAGATAGATAGAGGGATAGATAGAGGGATAGATAGATAGATAGATAGATAGATAGATAGATAGATAGAGGGATAGATAGAGGGATAGATAGATAGATAGATAGATAGATAGATAGATAGATAGATAGATAGATAGATAGAGGGATAGATAGAGGGATAGATAGATAGAGGGATAGATAGATAGATAGAGGGATAGATAGATAGATAGATAGATAGAGGGATAGATAGAGGGATAGATAGATAGATAGATAGATAGATAGATAGATAGAGGGATAGATAGATAGATAGATAGATAGATAGATAGATAGATAGATAGATAGATAAAGGGATAGATAGAGGGATAGATAGATAGATAGATAGATAGATAGATAGAGGGATAGATAGAGGGATAGATAGATAGAGGGATAGATAGATAGATAGATAGAGGGATAGATAGATAGATAGATAGAGGGATAGATAGAGGGATAGATAGATAGATAGAGGGATAGATAGATAGATAGAGGGATAGATAGATAGATAGATAGATAGATAGATAGATAGATAGATAGATAGATAGATAGATAGATAGATAGATAGAGGGATAGAGGGATAGATAGATAGATAGATAGATAGGGGGATAGATAGATAGATAGATAGATAGATAGATAGATAGATAGATAGATAGATAGATAGATAGATAGATAGAGGGATAGATAGAGGGATAGATAGATAGATAGATAGATAGATAGATAGATAGATAGATAGATAGAGGGATAGATAGATAGATAGAGGGATAGATAGATAGATAGAGGGATATATAGATAGATAGATAGATAGATAGATAGAGGGATAGATAGATAGATAGATAGATAGATAGATAGATAGATAGATAGATAGATAGATAGATAGATAGATAGATAGAGGGATAGATAGAGGGATAGATAGATAGATAGATAGATAGATAGATAGATAGATAGATAGAGGGATAGATAGATAGATAGATAGATAGATAGATAGATAGATAGATAGATAGGGGGATAGATAGAGGGATAGATAGATAGATAGATAGATAGAGGGATAGATAGATAGATAGATAGATAGATAGATAGATAGATAGATAGATAGATAGATAGATAGATAGAGGGATAGATAGATAGATAGATAGATAGATAGATAGATAGAGGGATAGATAGATAGATAGATAGATAGATAGATAGAGGGATAGATAGATAGATAGAGGGATAGATAGATAGATAGATAGATAGAGGGATAGAAAGATAGAGGGATAGATAGAGGGATAGATAGATAGATAGAGGGATAGATAGATAGATAGATAGATAGAGGGATAGAAAGATAGATAGATAGAGGGATAGATAGATAGATAGATAGATAGATAGATAGAGGGATAGATAGAGGGATAGATAGAGGGATAGATAGATAGATAGATAGAGGGATAGATAGATAGATAGATAGAGGGATAGAAAGATAGATAGATAGAGGGATAGATAGAGGGATAGATAGAGGGATAGATAGATAGATAGATAGAGGGATAGATAGATAGATAGATAGATAGATAGATAGATAGATAGATAGATAGATAGAGGGATAGATAGATAGATAGATAGATAGATAGATAGATAGATAGATAGATAGATCGATAGAAAGATAGATAGATAGAGGGATAGATAGAGGGATAGATAGATAGAGGGATAGATAGATAGATAGAGGGATAGATAGATAGAGGGATAGATAGATAGAGGGATAGATAGATAGATAGATAGATAGATAGAGGGATAGATAGATAGATAGATAGAGGGATAGATAGAGGGATAGATAGATAGATAGATAGATAGATAGATAGAGGGATAGATAGATAGATAGATAGATAGAGGGATAGATAGATAGATAGAGGGATAGATAGATAGAGGGATAGATAGAGGGATAGATACTTGCAAGTTTCCATTTCTTGCATATACTTTCCTGCCTTGCTGTCTCCTCGCAGACGTTTTATCGTTCCGGCGCAGTCGTTATTGATAGAAGTATTCAGCACCACGGAGAGCGCGCACTGTTCTCACTGAGATGTAAGTTTAGTGACATGTGGAGAACTAGATGTGTCCTCTCCTCATCCGCTTCTCTTTTAGTTTTTAGGAATATCTGTGGTGGAAAAGACGACATTCACCAACGAACTTTACCAAACATGAATTTCCGACTCTCAATAAGGAACTAGGCTGAAGACTAAGGAATCAAAACTTAGGCTCAGTACAGGATTAGTAATGTAATGTACACAGTGACTGCACCAGCAGAATAGTGAGTGCAGCTCTGGGGTATAATACAGGATGTAACTCAGGATCAGTAATGTAATGTATGTACACAGTGACTGCACCAGCAGAATAGTGAGTGCAGCTCTGGAGTATAATACAGGAGGTAACTCAGGATCAGTAATGTAATGTAATGTACACAGTGACTGCAGCAGCAGAATAGTGAGTGCAGCTCTGGAGTATAATACAGGAGGTAACTCAGGATCAGTAATGTATTGTATGTACACAGTGACTGCAGCAGCAGAATAGTGAGTGCAGCTCTGGAGTATAATACAGGAGGTAACTCAGGATCAGTAATGTATTGTAAGTACACAGTGACTGCAGCAGCAGAATAGTGAGTGCAGCTCTGGAGTATAATACAGGATGTAACTCAGGATCAGTAATGTAATGTATGTACACAGTGACTGCACCAGCAGAATAGTGAGTGCAGCTCTGGAGTATAATACAGGATGTAACTCAGCATCGGTACAGGATAAGTAATGTAATGTATTCACACATTGACTGAACCAGCAGAATAGTGAGTGCAGCTCTGGAGTATAATACAGGAGGCAACTCAGGATCAGTAATGTAATGTATGTACACAGTGACTGCACCAGCAGAATAGTGAGTGCAGCTCTGTAGTGTAATACAGGATGTAACTCAGGATCAGTAATGTAATGTATGTACACAATGACTACACCAGCAGAATAGTTAGTGCAGCTCTGGAGTATAATACAGGAGGTAACTCAGGATCAGTAATGTATGTGTCGCGGGCGGAGGAGGGGACGTCACGCTCTCCCACTGCTGCTCGGGTCCGGCTGCTGCGGCCTGCTGCTGCTCGGTGGCTCGAGCGATGGGCCGGATCCCGGGGACTCTAGCGGCGCTCCTCGCCCGTGAGTGAAAGGGGATTGGGATATGGGATAGTTTATTGTCCGTGACGCCACCCACGGTTGTGGTGATTTGTTGGCTAGTTGTTGTGTTGCCCCTCCGTGGGTAGGGGTTGGTGATCCCGGGACCCAGTGATGAGGTGGGAGATGCAGGGCTTGGTGGGATGCAGGGACGCGGGGGCAGCTCCGTGTCATCGTCTCAGGCTGAGTGAGTACCACAGTGCCGCAAGGCACTGTGGTACTCACTCAGCCTGAGACGATGACACAGTTCTCGGTAAAACACACGGCTGGAAAGACGCTTCCCACGGACGGCTGCACTTGCTTTCCCCAGTAGGTGACGGTGACGGTCCCTCTGTCCTGCACCTATGTTGATGATGGTTGCGATGGGTTCCCACCGGTAACCCGCTCCCCGGCTTGGATATGGGCCGGAGGAGCCCTACTTTGCCCGCAGGCGCTGGCCCTGAGAAACTGGTGCCCTGGCGGTGGCGGTGTCTCTCCGTAACGGTCGGACTGTTGCCTTCAATCGGGACTTGGTTATTGGGAGACAGACGTCCCCTTCAATGACGGATTTGGCAAATTATGGCGACTCCTAGCCTTGCCGGGGTCCGAGAGGCCCCTGCCCTGGTGCTGACTGTTCTTTGTATACTGCTCCAGACCGCTGGGCCACTACCCGTCCACGGTCCTTCCAGCAACCTCCGAGCAGTCACCCCTGCGGACAATCACCGCTGTCTGCTGACCTTGCTGTCTCTGTCCGGGCACACAGCCGGACCAACTTCAGGCTTTTCTACTCTCACTTTTACTCCTTTTCTCCACTTCACTGTTTACTCAACTGCTTGTTTACTCCTCTCACTTCCTCCTCCAAACTCTATCTCTACTCCTCACTCGAGCTCTTCCCTGAGCTGACTGCCTGGTTCCTCCCGCCTCCAGGGCTGTGAACTCCTTGGTGGGCGAAGGCAACCGCCTGGCCCACCCCCTGGTGTGGACACCAGCTCCTGGAGGAAGGCAACAAGGATTTTTGGGTTAGCGTTGGTGTTCCTAACTGGGATGTAGGGTGTGGTGGTGTTTTGACCTGTGACCCCTGGCTTGCCCAGGGCGTCACATATGTACACAGTGACTGCACCAGCTTAATAGTGAGTGCAGCTCTGGAGTATAATACAGGATGTAACTCAGGATCGGTACAGGATAAGTAATGTAATGTATTCACACATTGACTGAACCAGCAGAATAGTGAGTGCATCTCTGGAGTATAATACAGGATGTAACTTAGGATCGGTACAGGATAAGTAATGTAATGTATTCACACATTGACTGAACCAGCAGAATAGTGAGTGCAGCTCTGGAGTATAATACAGGAGGTAACTCAGGATCAGTAATGTAATATATGTACACAGTGACTGCACCAGCAGAATAGTGAGTGCAGCTCTGGAGGATAATACAGGATGTACAGTATCCCGGTATCGGTATAGCATAAGTAATGTTATGCATATAGCAGCAGAATAGTGAGTTCAGCTCTGAGGGATAATATACGCTCTGACAAGATAAATATTGTGATGTATTTCAATTAACTTTTCTGCATAATATATGTGGCTTTTGGAGGGAAGATGCAAACTTCTATTCCCTTACCCCAAGGATCCTATTGAGTACCTTGTTCAGAACTGTCAAGTAGTGATCTGCTGCCACCCACAAGGACAGAAATCTAATAAGCGGCGTTGTGCTTCCTCCTGGCAGGGGTGCATTTACACAATCAGTCAACTCATAAATTATCCAGGCATGAGGCCTCCGAAATGCTTTTTAAGTCTCTTCAAATCATGACAAGAGCGTTTGGGAAATCAATGAGTTTAGAGTAAAGGGCTTTATCCTTCTGCATCTCTCAGACTAATCTTCCTGCAGAAGTGAGAATAAGATCATAATATAAGAGCACCCGATCCAATCAATACTGGGGAACCCTCCGCACCTCCGAATATCCCAGCCATGAGAGGCCGGTGTCCTTCAGAGGACGCAGTCTGAGGATTACACGCCGTGAGCGGAGAGTATGGCGCCATGTGGTGCACATTATATGGCTATAACTTCCAGGATTATGGGAGTCGCTGGGTTTACAAAACCAAGTGTCCAAAATATCGTATTAGGAAAATTGTGAATTAATAGAGCGGTTATCCAGAGGACAAATTTCTGCAGACTGTACCGCCATCAATACGGAAGCGTGTACCGCCTCAGGGCTCGGCCGACTGCCAAGCCGCTCGGATCCGTGCTCGTCGGTGGGTGGCTCGAGGTCCTCATGGACCCGGGGGTCACGTCGCTCTGAAAGGGGGTTGGCGCTACACGTAGGGACTTCGGTGGGGAGGTCCATGGCCGGGGCCACGGTTGTTTGTAGGGGATTTGAGTTTGTGACGCCACCCACGGGTTCTGGTGAATGGATGGACACCACCGCTGCCGTTGACTAGGCTCTCGGGGACGGTGTTGCGCAGCTTGGTGTTGACCCCTCCGTGGGTAGGGGGATGATGGTCCCAGGGGCCCGAGGGAGGTGCTGAGGGGGGGATTGTATGCTTGCTGGCGTGTCGGTGCGGTGCGGCCCAAAGGCACTGTTGTACTCACTATCACAAACACGCTGGAGTCTCTGGTAAACGAAACAAGATGGTGCATGGTGCCGGCCGGCTGCCCTTTTCCCCTGTTCAAGTTGGTGGTTTCCGCCTTTCTCCTGCACCTCACTTGTGTAGAAATGATGACTCCTATGCCTGAGCAACGGTAGTCCGCTCCCCAGCCTGGTGTGTGGCGGGAGAGCCCTTTTGCCCGCAGACGCTGGCCCCTTGGGTCTCTATGCCTTGGCGGTGGCTTTACCCTAATCGTTGGGCTGTTGTCTTCAGTCGGGTCTTGTGAGGGAAAGGTCCTAAAGTCCAGTCCTCAATCAGTTGATTTGACTCAACCCAGTTGTTTCTGGGCCTCGTACTGAGTCTGAGTACCCCTCCTGGTGCTCCGGTTTCCAATCGGTTCCCCGGTTCAGTACCGGCGGGCCACCGCCCGTCTCTGGTCCTTACGGTTCCACCGGCTGTAATCCCGGCTCCTGCAGGCGGCCACCACCGTCTGCCTCCTTGCCAGAGGTGACTGGGCTCCAACCCAGACACCAGGTGTAGAATATGGCAGACCTGGACCCAGGTCTGCCCTTGAACTTCACTTCACTCCACTCCACTGTCAAATCTAGACTAGACTACTGTTTTTCCCGCCTCGGGGCCTGTGAACTCCTCGGTGGGCGTGGCCAACCGCCTGGCTCCGTTCCCCTGGTGTGAACGTCAAACCCGGAGGGAGGTGACAAGGGTTTTGTAGTTTGGCTGCTGTCACCTTATTAAGGGGTGGAGGTGTTTGTGTAAGGGCCTACCTGTGACTACCTGGCGAGTCCAGGGCGTCATAAGCGCACGTGTAGAGGACGGCTGTTACCATCACTCTTCCATCCTCCATTATGAGTTTGCCTTTGGTTCCCTGCCATATCCATTACTAGGTCCACTGGGATTGTCTGGACCAGTTCACTTAAAGGGACCTTCCTCTAGATGACCCAACTTGTCCATTTATTTCACAGATAGACCATAGAGTTCAATGGGACTTGTGTAACACTACATTTGTCAAGTAGGGGCACAGCACCCACGGCTGGATCCTCACTTTATAGCAAAACACTGGTCCATGTATGTCATCACCCATGGGACAGTATTGTTTGATGACTGCATCTTGGCTGCAGTGCCAATTGGGGTCTGAGGTGGTCTAAAATCCATTGATGCCCTATGAAAGCTCGGGCTGAGATTCTTCTCCTGTATGGAAAACTCATTTCTGTTTGCAAGAAGAACAAAATGATTAGGAACCTTGATCAAAAAAATGGGAGGGAGATGGAAATCTTTAAATTGTCACTGTTGTTTCACCAGACTTTACATACGTGAATACAATAAACTGACCAATGGATCTTATCACAGATGTTTTCTTTTTTCTCCACTTATGAGCCACTTCTCTCTCTGCCTCCTGAACTCATCATTGCTCATGACAAAATGGACTGCCAGCTGACTGTGGGATCAGAATACAGCTGCCTGGAGTATATAGAGAAGAAAGAGGGGAAGAGGTGAAAAGTGACAAAGAAAGAGGAACAGACTCAGACTCTAGTAAGTGTTTTATCTCATTTTAGTTCTGAATTCACAGCTACACTGCTCAGTGCTGCTGTATAATGTCCTCCATGCTGCTGCTTTCTAGTAAGTGTTTTATCTCGTCCCATCGCTGAATTCACAGCTAGTAAGTGTTTTATCTTGTCCCAGAGCTGAATTTACAGCTACACTGCTCAGTGTTGCTGTATAATGTCCTCCATGCTGCTGTTTTCTAGTAAGTGTTTTATCTCATCCCAGAGCTGAATTCACAGCAACACTGCTAAGTATGGCTGTAGAATATCCTCTATGCTGCTATTTTCTAGTAAGTGTTTTATCTCGTCCCAGAGCTGAATTCACAGCTACACTGCTAAGTATTGCTGTAGAATATCCTCCATGCTTCTGCTTTCTAGTAAGTGTTTTATCTTGTCCCAGAGCTGAATTGACAGCTACATTGCTTAGTACTGCTGTATAATGTCCTCCATGCTGCTGCTTTCTAGTAAGTGTTTTATCTCGTCCCAGAGCTGAATTCACAGTTACACTGCTCAGTGCTGCTGTATAATGTCCTCCATGCTGCTGCTTTCTAGTAAGTGTTTTATCTCGTCCCATCGCTGAATTCACAGCTAGTAAGTGTTATATCTCGTCCCATCGCTGAATTCACAGCTAGTAAGTGTTTTATCTTGTCCCAGAGCTGAATTGACAGCTACATTGCTTAGTACTGCTGTATAATGTCCTCCATGCTGCTGTTTTCTAGTAAGTGTTTTATCTTGTCCCAGAGCTGAATTTACAGCTTTACTGCTCAGTGTTGCTGTATAATGTCCTCCATGCTGCTGTTTTCTAGTAAGTGTTTTATCTCATCCCAGAGCTGAATTCACAGCTACACTGCTAAGTATTGCTGTAGAATATCCTCCATGCTGTTACGGGGGGCTGTCTGATAATAAAATCTAAAGGAATATCAGACAGTCAGGGTCCACCGTGCAGAGACTCTGCTGCAGACTATGGCAGAGGATAAGGGGTATATAAGTGTACCACTGTAAATAATGATAGCAGAAGTGCAGAGTGCAATACCTCTGTTATACTCACAGAGGAATATAATTAGTAAATAAAGCAATTCCTCCCTTACTTGGAGGGTGTGTGGAATGATCTCTGTTAATAATCACAGAGACAAAGGCAGTGAGTGTGAAATGGCACCTGCCTAGGTCCGTTCCTCTAGTGGTGCCAGGAGACGGACAGCAGCGTAAGCCGCACAAAGCTCCTACCTCTGTTCGCTCCCCTAGTGTGCGAGGACACGAACAACTGCCAGACGCAGTATAAGGAACATTACCCTAGCGGCAACGTCCACCTACGAGTAGAATCACAAGGCCCAGCCAGACCATGTGCCTCAGGCACCTGCCTATGTCCGCTCCCCTAAGAGGTAAGGATACGGACTGCAGCCGAAGCTGTAAGGTATAAGAACGCTACCCTGCTGGTAGCGCTCACCTAGCATAGACAGAGGAATGCCTAGAGGAACGCGCACAGAGCGTCTACTCTCA
Organism: Anomaloglossus baeobatrachus; assembly: GCF_048569485.1. Lineage (NCBI taxonomy): Eukaryota > Metazoa > Chordata > Amphibia > Anura > Aromobatidae > Anomaloglossus > Anomaloglossus baeobatrachus. The sequence continues at coordinate 20,950,342 of NC_134358.1, read as the reverse complement.
TGCATTAACCAAGAGGACTGAGCGCCGGGCGGCGTGCGTCAGGGTCTTATATAGACTTTGTGCCTCATCCAAGATGGAGGACACCAGAGCCAATCCGCTGCCAGAACGACAGGAATGATATCACGCTGGCCTATCACCGAGCAAAGCGTCACAAGCACATGACCAGCGACCAATCGGCATAGAAGGTGTCAGAGACATGTGACCACGTGTCAGCGATGATGTCACCCGCACATGGACTTAGTCTCCAGCGCTCGCACATGTGCAGTAGCAAGACATCTGGACTTAGTCTCCAGCGCTTGCACATGTGCAGTAGCAAGAAATCTGGACTTAGTCTCCAGCGCTTGCACATGTGCAGTAGCAAGAAATCCGGACATAGTCTCCAGAGCCACAGCAACCGTAACAGTACCTCCCCCTCAAGGGCCCCCCTCCCGGCGACGCAGGTAATCGGCAACTAAGTCGGGAGCATGGACAGCCTCCTCAGGCTCCCAAGAGCGATGTTCCGGGCCATAGCCCTCCCAATCTATCAAGAAGAACCTGCGCCCTCTAACCATCTTAGAACCAACTATGGCTCGTACCTCATAGCTAGAGCGAGAGGAATCAGAGGCAGGAGAGTGCACTTCACGAGCGTGAGGTAAAATAGCCGGCTTTAGCAGTGAGACATGGAATTTGTCATGGATCCTAAGATGGACGGGTAACTTCAATTGGTAGACTACAGGATTTACCTGTCGAAGAACCTCATAAGGACCCAGGAAGCGAGGAGCAAATTTGACAGAGCTCACTCTAAGTCTCACGTGTTTTGCAGAGAGCCACACAAAGTCCCCTGGAGAAAAGACAGGAGCCGGGCGACGAAACCGATCAGACACCATCTTCATACGGTCCTTAGCTGCTTGGATCGACTCTTGAGTCCGATCCCAAACCTCTCTGGCATTAGTTGCCCAGTCGGCCACAAGAGGAGAAGGTTCAGCAGCGGGAAACGGTACCGGTACCCTAGGGTGTTGCCCATTATTGAGTACGAATGGTGTCTGCCCAGTGGCCTCAGCCAGCGAATTGTTAAGGGCAAATTCTGCCCAGGGTAGGAGGTAGGACCAGTTATCGTGGTTCTCAGCAACAAAGTGTCGAACGTATATAATCATGGATTGATTGTTACGCTCAATCAAACCATTGGTCTCCGGATGGTATGCCGAAGAGAGATTCAACTCAATTTGCAGAAGGCTACAAAGATCTCGCCAGAAACGGGAAGCAAATTGCGGGCCTCTATCACAAATGATACGATCTGGCATCCCGTGAAGCCTAAAGACATGCTTGAGGAATAGTTTGGCTAGTACCCTGGAAGATGGGATTCTCGATAACGGTACGAGATGAACCATCCGGGAGAAATGGTCCATAATGACCCACACAAATCTATGTCCCTGTGAACACGGAAGATCACCCACAAAGTCCATGCCTACCACCTCCCATGGTCTATCTGGCACTGGTAAAAGATGCAAGAGCCCAGCCGGTCTCTGCCGTAATGGACGGTTGTGAGCACACGAGTAGCAGGAACCGACATATCTCTTGACGTGGCTGGTTAAGTGTGGCCACCAATACCACCTCTCCAGTAACTCTCGTGTCCGCCTAATACCAAAATGCCCACCCACCTTTGAGGTGTGGGCCCACGACAGTATGTCATTCTGTCGATCAGGCGGAACAAAGGTCTTGCCCGGTGGGATTTGGTCTAACGTCACAGGGGAGAGCGTATGAAAAACCCTGGAGGGAAGGATAAGACGAGGTTCGTCAATCTCTTCCTGGGTAGAAACCATAGAGCGAGACAGGGCGTCTGCCTTGTTATTCTTACTCCCAGACAGATAGTTGATGGAGAAGTGAAAGCGGGAGAAAAACAAGGACCAGCGGGCTTGGCGAGGATTCAGACGCTGAGCGGTTTGTAAGTATGTCAGATTCTTATGGTCTGTATAGACCTGGAAAGGATGTTTCGCTCCTTCCAGCAAGTGACGCCACTCCTCCAAGGCTAATCTCAAGGCGAGCAGTTCCCTATCCCCAATGGTATAGTTTCTCTCTGCCGGTGAAAAGGTCTTAGCAAAGAAGAAACACGGCCTTTTTCTACCTGCACCGTTCTTTTGATACAAGACCGCACCAGCACCCACTGAAGAGGCATCAACCTCTAAGAGGAAGGGCTTACTCTCATCGGGTCTTTGAAGAACGGGAGCAGTTGAAAAGTGTCTTTTTACTGCCTCAAAAGCCTGAGATGTCTCAGTAGACCAGACTTTTGGATTAGCACCTTTCTTAGTCAAGGCCACCAAAGGGGCCACCAAAGTAGAAAAATGGGGTATGAACTGCCGGTAATAATTTATGAATCCTAAGAAGCGTTGCACCGCCTTCAAGGAATGAGGTTCGGACCATTCCAGGACAGCAGAGAGCTTTGCAGGATCCATAGCCAGACCCTCTTGTGAGATAATGTAGCCCAAAAAAGGCAAGGATGACTGCTCGAATACACATTTTTCGAGTTTAGCAAACAAAGAGTGCTCCCTTAAACGGGAAAGGACACGAACGACATCCTGACGATAAGTCTCCAGATCAGGAGAAAAAATCAGGATGTCGTCCAGATACACCACTACTGAGGATAACAGTAAATCCCTGAACACATCGTTTACGAAGTCCTGAAATACTGCGGGTGCATTACATAACCCAAAAGGCATGACGAGGTATTCATAGTGACCGTCTCGGGTGTTAAAAGCGGTCTTCCATTCGTCACCCTCTCGAATTCGTACCAAGTTATACGCAACCCGCAGATCCAACTTCGTAAAAACCTGAGCTCCTCTCAGTCTGTCAAAGAGCTCCGAAATTAAAGGTAACGGGTATTTGTTCTTTATTGTGATTGCGTTGAGACCCCTGTAATCTATGCAGGGACGCAAATCACCCTCTTTCTTCCGAACAAAGAAAAACCCAGCTCCCGCGGGAGAGACAGACTTACGAATGAACCCCTTCTCTAAACTCTCTCTTATATAGGTCGACATAGCCTCAGACTCAGGTATTGACAGACGGTAAACCCTGCCCTTAGGTGGAACCGAACCTGGGATAAGGTCTATGGCACAGTCATACGGCCTATGGGGTGGAAGAACCTCAGCACCCTGTTTGGAGAACACGTCAGCGAAATCCAAATAGGGTGTAGGTATGGGAGAGAGATCAGTTGATGCAACCGCAACGACCTTTGGTGGTAAGGGAAGACATCGGGACTGACATTTCGAACCCCAACTAATAATGCTGTCGGACTCCCAGTCAATGTGAGGAGCATGAGTCCGAAGCCATGGGAGACCCAGAAGGACGTCGTCTATACCCTCAGGCAAAACAAGAAAAGAAATCTCCTCTATGTGACCCTGAGGCAGGGAAAGGCGCAAGGGAACTGTTCTCAATGTAATGGAGTCAGACAACATAGTCCCATTAACAACAGGGACAGGAATAGGCGCCTCTAACATGATAGAGGGAATATTGTGTCCCTTTACAAATCCTGAGGACACAAAAATCCCGTCAGCTCCGGAATCCACAAAAGCCATAATAGGCCATGTATTCTCAGATAACGAGAGCTGACCTGGGATACAACACTTAGAGGGTGCAGAAGACGTCTCTAGTAACCCCCCTCTAATGGTTACTAGGCCTGGGAGTTTCCCTGACGGCTAGGACACTTGTTGGCATAGTGCCCAGCCTGACGACATACGTAACATATAGGGGGACCAGACTTGCGTAGTCTGGAGGATGTATGACCTAACTCCATAGGAGTGGGAGATGTCTCAGATGCTGAGGAAGATCGTGGTTGACCCTTAACAACTGGAATAGCCCGATGCTTAGGGCGTGAGGAAGAGACCTCGAGTCTACATTCCCTATGGCGTACATCGATCCTTGTTGCTACTGTGATCAAGTCCTCCAGAGAAGCAGGGACCTCACGAGTAGCAAGAGCATCCTTGACATAGCCTGCCAACCCTCTCCAGAAGATAGGAATCAACACCTTCTCTGGCCAATCTAGTTCTGCCACCAGAGTTCTAAAAGCAATGGCATAAGAACTGGTGGATAACGAACCCTGAGATAGATCTAAGAGTCTCAGGGCCGCATCATGGGTAACCTGCGGACCCATGAATACCGCCTTAAGAGCATCAAGAAAGTCTTGATGTCTCAGAGTAACCACATCAGAGCGCTCCCATAGGGGAGTCGCCCATTCTAAGGCTTTGTCCAGAAGTAAGGAGATGATAAAGCCTACTCTGGACCTCTCCGTAGAGAAGCGAGAAGAGTTGACCTCTAGGTGTATCTGACACTGACTAATGAAACCACGACATGATCTGGCATCGCCAGAATATCTGTTTGGCAGAGCAAGTCGAGGATCATGTGCAGATGTCACCATGGTCTGAGGTTTATCCTCTATACTCTTGAGCCGTGACTCAAGTACTTGTATGTAACGGTGTAACTGCTGATATTCTGCCATAACTGCCAGACCCTTGGCTCAGTCCTAATGTTACGGGGGGCTGTCTGATAATAAAATCTAAAGGAATATCAGACAGTCAGGGTCCACCGTGCAAAGACTCTGCTGCAGACTATGGCAGAGGATAAGGGGTATATAAGTGTGCCACTATAAATAGTAATAGCACAAGTGCAGAGTGCAATACCTCTGTTAAACTCACAGAGGAATATAATTAGAAAATAAAGCAATTCCTCCCTTACTTGGAGGGTGTGTGGAATGGTCTCTGTTAAAGATCACAGAGACACAAGCGAGTGTGAAATGGCACCTACCTAGGTCCGTTCCTCTAGTGGTGCCAGGAGACGGACAGCAGCGTAAGCCGCACAAAGCTCCTACCTGCGTTCGCTCCACTAGTGTGCGAGGACACGAACCACTAGATATGGCACCTGCCTAGGTCCGCTCTTCTAGTGGTGCAAAAGAGACGAACAGCAGCGTAAGCCGCACAAAGCTCCTACCTCTGTTCGCTCCCCTAGTGTGCGAGGATACGAACAACTGCCAGACGCAGTATAAGGAACGTTACCCTAGCGGCAACGTCCACCTACAAGTAGAATCATTCGCTCCCCTAAGAGGTAAGGATACGGACAGCAGCCGAAGCTGTAAGGTATAAGAACGCTACCCTGCCAGTAGCGCTCACCTAGCATAGACAGAGAGATGCCTAGAGGGACGTGCACAGGGCGTCTACTCTCATGCATGAACCAAGAGGACTGAGCGCCGGGCGGCGTGCGTCAGGGTCTTATATAGACTTTGTGCCTCATCCAAGATGGAGGACACCAGAGCCAATCCACTGCCAGAACGACAGCAATGACGTCACGCTGGCCTATCACCGAGCAAAGCGTCACAAGCACATGACCAGCGACCAATCGGCATAGAAAGTGTCAGAGACATGTGACCACGTGTCATAAGCACATGACCAGCGGCCAATCAGCTTAGAAGGTGTCAGAGACATGTGACCTCGTGTCAGCGATGATGTCACCCGCACATGTTCAATGGCTCCAAGATAGAACTTAGTCTCCAGCGCTTGCACATGGGCAGTAGCAAGAAATCCGGACATAGTCTCCAGAGCCACTGCAACCGTAACACATGCTGCTGCTTTCTAGTAAGTGTTTTATCTCGTCCCAGAGCTGAATTCACAGCTACACTGCTAAGTATTGCTGTAAAATATCCTCCCTGCTGTTGCTTTCTAGTAAGTGTTTTATATTGTCCCAGAGCTGAATTTACAGCTACACTGCTCAGTGCTGCTGTATAATGTCCTCCATTATGCTGCTTTCTAGTAAGTGTTTTATCTCGTCCAAAAGCTGAATTCACAGCTACACTGCTAAGTGCTGCTGTATAATGTCCTCCATTCTGCTGCTGCTTTTGAGCATGTGCTACATAGAGGCAGGAGAGCAGGAATCCCTCATGTCTGTGTGGTTGTGTACAGAAGATAACATAGCATCCAGTCCTCACCCACTAGCTCAGAGACAAGTGAATGTTGCAGCATACCAGTCTTGTAATGGCCACACACTGTTAGTTTTCATGTACACACAGGACAGTTGAAATAATCCTGCATACAGAAGAATGTCCCATGCACAGGGTGATTGTCCCCATTTACCTTCGATCCTAGTGACAAATAGTTTGCAGTATAGTCAGCTTTATATGAGTTTGACTTCAGCTGGAACATCGATTCCCTGTCATATCCATATCCCTGAGTCCATTGGGATTGTCTGGACCAATCAATGACTTAAAGATTTTATTCAGTACTTTACATTGATGGGCTATCTTTAGGATAGGTCATCAATGTCTGATTTGCTGGGGTCCGCACCCGCCGATCAGCTGATCTCAGTTCCGGCAGCAGGCAGCCAGAAATGCTCAGTTCTGGAGATGACCCGTCTTCTGATAGTGGTTGCAGTGGGTACTGCACATCTGTGTCCTATTGATCTCAATGGGAGGTGAATATGCAGTACCTGGCCATGGCTACTATTACAATCTAGGGGTATTGAATGGTACGAAGCACATCGCCTTTACGAGACATTGCTCACCTGTTTTCTGTGTACTATAGACTGACTGGTTCAGTCGGCGCCTCCCACCCCTCTGACTTGAGCACTTTTGGACTAACCCAGCCAAAAAGTGGGAGAAAGGGAGATGGAGAGACAGAAGAGGTTAGAGAAAGTACAGGACAAGATGGGCCTGTGTGTGTTTGTGCAGAGATAGGGAAAGATGCTGTCTTTGTGGAGTCTGAGAACCACGGTGCCAGCTGCGAGAGACGTATTGGACTATCGGTAGATGTATTGGACTATCGGTAGATGTATTGGACTATCGTTGGTCGTGTTGGACTATCGTTCGATGTATTGGACTATCGGTCGACGTATTGGACTATCGTTGGTCGTATTGGACTATCATTGGTCGTATTGGACTATCGTTGGTCGTATTGGACTATCGTTGGTCGTATTGGACTATCATTGGTCGTATTGGACTATCGTTGGTCGTATTGGACTATCGTTGGTCGTATTGGACTATCGGTAGATGTATTGGACTATCGGTAGACGTGTTGGACTATCGTTGGTCGTATTGGACTATCATTGGTCGTATTGGACTATTGTTGGTCGTATTGGACTATCGTTGGTCGTATTGGACTATCGTTAGACATATTGGACTATCATTGGTTGTATTGGACTATCGTTAGACGTATTGGACTATCGTTAGACGTATTGGACTATCGTTAGACATATTGGACTATCGTTGGTTGTATTGGACTATCGTTAGACGTATTAGTCCAATACGTCTAACGATAGTCCAATACGTCTAACGATAGTCCATCGTTGGTCGTATTGGAATATCGTTAAATATATTGGACTATTGGTAGTGTTGGACTATCGTTAGACGTATTGGACTATCATTGGTCATATTGGACAATCGTTAGACGTATTGGACTATCGTTGGTCGTATTGGACTATCGTTAGACATATTGGACTATCATTAGACATATTGGACTATCGTTAGTCGTATTGGACTATCGTTGGTCGTATTGGACTATCGTTGGTCGTGTTGAACTATAGTTAGATGTATTGGACTATCGTTGGTCATATTGGACTATTGTTAGACGTATTGGACTATTGTTGATTGTATTGGACTATCGTTAGTCGTATTGGACTATTGTTGGTCATATTGGACTATTGTTAGTCAAAATTGGACTATCGCTAGACGTATTGGACTATCATTAGATGTATTGGACTATTGTTAGACGTATTGCACTATCGTTGGTTGTGCTGGACTATCGTTACTCGTATTGAACTATCGTTAGACATATTGGACTATCGTTACTTATATTGGACTATTGTTAGATGTATTGGACTATGGTTAGACATATTGGACTATTGTTAGACATATTGGACTATTGTTTGTCAAAATTGGACTATCGTTAGACGTATTGGACTATCATTAGATGTATTGGACTATCGCTGGTCGTATTGGACTATCGTTAGTCGTATTGGACTATCGTTAGAAGTATTGGACTATCGTTAGTCGTATTGGACTATCGTTAGAAGTATTGGACTATCGTTAGTCGTATTGGACTATCGTTAGTCGTATTGGACTATCGTTAGTCGTATTGGACTATCATTAGATGTATTGGACTATCGTTAGTCGTATTGGACTATCGTTAGTTGTATTGGACTATCATTAGATGTATTGGACTATCATTAGAAGTGTTGGACTATCGTTAGTCGTATTGGACTATCGTTAGAAGTATTGGACTATTGTTAGTCGTATTGGACTATCGTTAGACGTATTGGACTATCATTAGATGTATTGGACTATCATTAGATGTATTGGACTATCGTTAGTCGTATTGGGCTATCGCTGGTCGTATTGGACTATCGTTAGACGTATTGGACTATCATTAGATGTATTGGACTATCGTTAGTCGTATTGGACTATCGTTAGACGTATTGGACTATCATTAGATGTATTGGACTATCGTTAGTCGTATTGGACTATCGTTAGACGTATTGGACTATCATTAGATGTATTGGACTATCGTTAGTCGTATTGGACTATCGTTAGCCGTATTGGACTATTGTTAATCGTACTGGACTATCGTTAGACGTATTGGACTATCATTAGATGTATTGGACTATCGCTGGTCGTATTGGACTATCGCTGGTCGTATTGGACTATCACTGGTCGTACTGGACTATCGTTAGTTGTATTGGACTATCGTTAGTCGTATTGGACTATTGTTAATCGTACTGGACTATTGTTGTGTCGTTAAAGACTCTCCGACCCCTCCAGGTCGATTTAATGACCAGGTGTGACACCACATTGCTCAGTGTTTATCGCGGTTGTTTCTAGAATCACTGAGCTTCATTTAATAGTAGATAATCGGAGATGGAACAAAAATCTTGTAGAAATCAATCAGCGCCCAGTTTTGTTTGAAGCAAATATTCCCTTTTGATACAGGTATAGCCCTCACACCTTGCACCAACAATGCATACGTAAGTCCTTCTGCAAGCCAACCACCGCTGCCGTCCCGGAGTTTCAATTTCAGCCTCTGTAAATGAAGCCCTGACCCCATGTGAAGCTCGCTTTATTTAAAGTGAATTTTCCCTTTAAGCCTTACTTAAAATAACTACAGAGCCATTTAACCTTCAAGACGAATCCTATCCCGTTCCCACCACGATGTCGGAGCGTGCGGAGTGACAGCGGCGGCGGAGCGAGCAGCAGGAATCGTCTGTGCGCGCCGCGAAGCGTCCTCCTCCCATGACTGGATAGATCCGTGGTGACACAATGAGAGGGGCACAGGTTCTGCGCTCGGGGCAACCATCTGGCACGTAACAAGGGCTGAGGAGGGCGGATTTGGCACAGAAACCACAGAAGGTTTGAATCTTTCTTCTTAAATTGCATTTTAGCAGTGGGGACTCCGATGGAAAATGACAGAAAGCCCAGCGAGAGCGGAATCTAATGCTAAGCAGCTGCAGAAAGATCCTGACCGAGGCAGCAGCGGCAGAGAGAGAAATTAAATCAAAGGAAGACGCCAAGCAGCAGGGCGAGGTCAGAGGTGGAATGGAGCGAGCTGCCATCGTACGCGGGAGGGCGGCCGGCGCGCCCACGACAAGAGGGAGGGCAACCAAAGAGGGAGGGCGGCCAAAGAGGGAGGGCGGCCAAGAGGCACTCCTCCAGATGTATACTGCCAAGATTATAAAGAATAAGATAAAGAAGTCTGATAATGCTGAAAACAGCGCCCCACCCGTCTACAGGCTGTGTGTGGTATTGCAGCCCAGCTCCATTAACGTCACTTCAGCGCAACTGCAATACCAGAATGAACCCCTGCACAGGGGTGGCGCTGTCTCTATCTAACATTATAGGGTCCCATTTAATATGGCTACATTATGTTACTGCTTAAAGGGTTGTCTCATGTTTCCAAATGCTCACAAATACAAATCAGCCCTATAGAACTTTACATTCCATAGTTTCCAGCTTGTTGCCTAAGTTACTGGCCACCTCTGCAGTCCATCAGCGGTGGCCACTTCCCTATGCAGGAGTAATTGCTTGTAAGCGCTGCTGGATGTGACCGGCCTCAGCCGCACTCAGCTTTTCTCATACTGGCGCTGTTTCTGCTTGTAGCTCAGGAGAGCAAACAGTATGGATCAGAGGTGCAACCGGGACCGAAAACTGTCAATCATCAGGAGCGTGCTGCTCCCCAGCAAGCAGGAAGCCAGGAGAAAAGGGATCGCTGTGCTTCTGAACACAGAAGTCAAGGATGAACATTAGGGTAAGTTCACACAGTGCGTTTTTCGCTGCGTTTTTGCGCAGTTTTCGGGTGCGTTTTTGCTTAGAAAACTGCATGATTTTCCTTCCCCAGCAAAGTCTATGAGTTTTCATTTTTGCTGTCTGCACACAGTGTTGCTTTTAGCTGTGTTTTTGTGGTGCCCACAAAAACGCAGCATGTCAATTATTTCAGCGTTTTCCACCCATGGAGTTCAATGAGATGTTCAAAAACGCAATGAAAAACACAAATTGCAAAAATAGCTGCGTTTTAGTGCGTTTCTATGAGTAAAAACGCGGCTATAAACGCAAGGGGTGGGCAGTAAAGTGACGTGTACAGGAAGAGGATTCCTTCTGTTGGTAAACACAGAAGCGTAAATCCTCCCGGTACCGCCACCGCTGCTTCCACCTCCCGTCTGGCGCCATATCCGCTCCCGTGCGGCACCATGTCCGGGCGGGCGGTGGAAGCAGCTGCAAAATCAAAAGTGAACAGTAGAAAAATAAAAGTCATACTCACCTGTCAGCAGTCTCCCGGTGCCATGTCCGCTCCCAGCTCCTCTTCCCGGTACCGCCGCCCCTGCTCCAACTGTGTGCTCCTGAGCACGTCCGATAGCTACAGGACCTGCTGCTGATCAGCTGATGCCGTCACCTGACACATCAGCTGATCGTATATGTCTCGCGGTGACGCCGGCTTTTTACCGCCCGTCCAGCTTAAACTATTGGCTGATGCCGTCAGGAGACCGCATCAGATGATTACCGCCGGGTCCTGCACCAATGAGACGGGAGTCTGCACAGAAGTGAGTAGTTGTTTTTTTTTTTGCACTGATGCATCAGCTGATTGTATAACCGGCTTTTATACAATCAGCTGCTGAGTCATGTGATTCAGGCCCTTGAACCTGACACATCATCTGATCGGTATGCCTTCCAGCAAACCGATCAGATGATATTGGATCCGGATTGGATGGCGCGGGACCCTTGACCCAGGAATACTGCAGAGGGGGAGGGGTTCTTTATTTCAATAAAGATGGAGTCACTAATTGTGTTGTGTTTTATTTCTAATAAAAATATTTTTCTGTGTGTTGTGTTTTTTTTATCTGTACTAGAAATTCATGGTGGCCATGTCTAATATTGGCGTGACACCATGAATTTCGGGCTTAGGGCCAGTTGATAATATACAGATAGCCCTAACCCTTTATTACCCAGCGAGCCACCCGGCATCAGGGCAGCTGGAAGAGTTGGATACTGCACCAGAAGATTGCGCTTCTATGAAAGCGTCATTTTCTGGGGCGGCTGCAGACTGAAAATCGCAGCGGGGGTGCCCAGAAAGCTTGGGCACCCTGCACTGCAGATTCCAATCCCCAGCTGCCTAGTTGTACCTGGCTGGACTCAAAAATTGGGCTTCCCTATATTTTTAGTTCCTAGCCGGGTACAAAAAAGCAGCTGGGGGTTGGGGGCAGCCGTACCTGCCTGCTGTACCCGGCTAACATACAAAAATATGGCAAAGCCCACGTCATTTTTTTTTGGGGGGGGGGCAAAAAACTCTTGCATACAGTCCTGGATGGAGTATGCTGAGCCTTGTAGTTCTGCAGCTTCTGTCTGCTCTCCTGCATACACTAGTGGAGAATGAAGAACATATTGAAGAAGGAAATGCCATCAGACCTTTTTTCTTTTTTTCAACAATCTTTAATGGCATTGTTCACTGATAAAAAAAACGCATAAACACGCAGTGAACAAAAACGCAGAAAAACACAGGACAACTAAGACAGACAACAATCTGGCAGCTCTACATCCACTTTATAGTTTTTTCTCTCCAAATATGTGTTCCCGACAGCCCATTCAAGTGCTGCAGTTTGCTGATGTGTTGGGAGCGCTGCATTTTCCTGGTGAATTAGGAGTGCTGCTCTGCAGTAAAAATCATTGCAGATGTGCTGCAGCCCCTTCATTCTGAGTATAAGAAGTTCGGACCCCAGTGATCATTAAGTAATGGCATAACCTGGTGCTATGCTATCAGTCAATAAGATGGGGCTGCCTCTTTACATCACTCTTTTCAAGATCTCTGCTTGCTGTCAGTGAATGAGTCAACTCTGGTTTCCAAGCACCAATTAGAAACCGTCTAATATTTCCTACAGGTTATTTATTTATTTACTCACTTATATATCACTATTAATTCAGCAGCGCTTTACAGACATCTTCATCACTGTCCCCATTGGGGCTCACAATCTACATTCCCTACCAGTGTGTGGAGTGTAGGAGGAAAACGGAGAACCCAGAGGAAACCCACACAAACACAGGGAGCACATACAAACTCCTTCCAGATGTCATACTTGGTGGGATTTTAACCCAGGACCCCAGCACTGCAAAGCAACAGTGCTAACCACTGAGTCACCATTCAGTGCTAACCACTGCGCTCCCATACAGTGCTAACCATTGAGCCACCATATAGTGCTAACAACTGAGCCCTTATACAGTGATAACCACTGAGCCCCCATACAATGATAACCACTGAGCCACCATACAGTGCTAATCACTGAGCCACCATAAAGTGCTAACCACTGAGTCCCTATACAGTGCTAACCACTGAGCCCCATACAGTGCTAAACACTGAGCCCCCATACAATGCTAACCACTGAGTCCCCATACAGTGCTAACCACTGAGCCCCCATAGTTCTAACCACTGAGCCCCATACAGTTCTAACCACTGAGCCTCTATACAGTGCTAACCACTGAGCCCCCATACAGTGCTAACCACTGAGCTCCCATACAGTGTTAATCACTGAGTCCCTATACAGTGCTAACCACTGAGATCCCATACAGTGTTAAACACTGAGCCCCAAACAGTGTTAACCACTGAGCCTCCATACAGTGCTAACCACTGAGGCTCCATACAGTGCTAACCACCGAGTCTCCATACAGTGCTAACCACTGAGTGGTTGCAACATTTGTATGCAGTGTCTATAATCTACAGTGCACTGACCTCCTCGGTAGTATTACAATATGTCACTCTCAGGCGGTGTTTGATTTCAATGGTTTTAACCTCTGGGTGTAAATATGAAGCTTCACAATCACTGACAGCAAACAGAGTTATTACATGAAGGATAGTATAACGTTGTGGGGCTCTTTTTTGGATATTTATATAGAACAGGTAACTTCCATTAAAGGAGCCCTCTAACTTTCAGATATACTGTATTTCTCAAATGTCAGGGACAGGATAATTAAATAATAAAGCAAGCTATACTCCCGGGGTCTGACCCCATTGCTCCAGGAGGGTGGTCTTCACAGGGCTGCATCATTCCAGGCACATCCAATAAGTCTGTCCACTCCAGTGACCGCTGCAGTCAATCACAGGCCTTAGTGGTCAGGTAACCAAAGATGTAAAGACCTCCAGAGCAGCCAGTGCTTGGGCTGGGGGAGGGGGGTGGGGGGGGGGGGTACAGACCATGATTTAAAATTGTAGTACATTCCTTAGCTTGGTAGACATTTTTGTAAATTGCAAACCCCTTAATGAAGAATCCAAATTTTAATTGTTTTCTGCCCCCTGCCCTAATTTTGGTTATATATAAGTGATATTTATTGGAAGAATATTGGGATGGGAAACAAGGGGCGGATTACCCTCCTTTTCTGGATTACAGGGTGACAGTGATTTTTGGCCCCACATTTAGCCGCACTGTGTCCTCATAGTCAGTACACGGCCCCTCCAGGCACCGCTTCCCAGGGGCTCCTGCAGCTTCAGCAGAATGCGGTAATGTTATCCGCGAGCACGCTCCACGTACGAGCAGAATTATTTCTGGAGAGAGCTGGAGGGTGAAAACCACTTTTGATGCTTCATAAAATCAACAAAGTCCCAATGAAAAAAACAAAAGCCGTTGTGTGGCGGCATTATAATATCCGCCGCGCTCTTTACTGCCTCTACAAATATTAGTGCAGTCTTCACAGCGCGCAGTAAATAAAGCTCAATAATCTGAGACCAGAAATCATAAATTATACATTCTCTCCATAAAGCGCATAAAAGGGTCTTTTCCTGTTTAATTCATCACATAGAACATCCAGAGATCACCGGGAACCAAGGATTTAACCCATTCACTGTAGAATAGAATTTAATTTTTGCCTCTTTTTTTGCATTCTGACAATTATTGTTTTGTTTTTTTTCATTGTTTTATTTTTATTCTATGTAGTACCCAGCGTTTCCCGGGATAGTAACTGTCTCTCTAGCTCTTTGTCTGTCTGTCTCTGTCTGTCTGACTCTTTCCCTGTCTGTCTCTGTCTGTCTCTTTCCCTGTCTGCCTCTATGTCTTTCCCTGTCTGTCTCTGTCTCTTTCTCTGTCTTGTCTCTTTTCCTGTATTTCCCTGTCTGTCTGTCTCTCTCTGTTTCTGTCTCTTTAGACCCCGTCACACACAGAGATAAATCTTTGGCAGATCTGTGGTTGCAGTGAAATCATGGTCATATTGTTCCATTTGTACACAGCCACAAACCTGGCACTGATTGTTCACAATTTCACTACAACCACAGATCTGCCGCAGATTTATCTCTGTGTGTGATAGGGCCTTTTGTCTTTTTCCCTGTCTGTCTGTCTCTCTATCTCTTTCCCTTTCTCTCTCTTTCCCTGTCTGTCTCTTTCCCCGACTGTCTCTTTCCCTGTCTGTGTCTGTCTCTTTGTCTGTCTATCTGTGTCTGTCTGTCTCTTTGTCTGCCTGTCTGTCTGTCTCTGCCTGTATCTTTCATTGTCTTTCTCTTTCCCTGTCTGTCTCTGTCTCTTTCCCTTTCTGTCTCTTTCCCTGTCTGTCTTTGTCTGTGTCTGCTTGTGTGTCTGTCTGTGTCTCTTTCCCTCTCTGTCTCTGTCTGTCTCGTTCCCTGTCTGCCTTTTTGTCTGTGTCTGTCTCTTTGTCTGTCTATCTGTGTTTGTCGGCCTCTTTGTCTGTCTGTCTCTGCCTGTGTCTGACTGTCTATATCTTTCATTGTATCATTCTCTTTTCCTGTCTCTGTCTGTCTCTTTCCTTGTCTGTCTCTTTCCCTGTCTCTTTCTTTGTCTCTGTCTCTTTCTGTCTGTATCTTTCCCTGTCTGTCTCTTTCCCTGTCTCTTTGTCGGTCTGTGTCTGTCTGTCTCTGTCTCTCTCTGCGTTTGTCTGTCTCTTTCCTTGTCTCTTTCCCTGTCTGTCTGTCTCTGTCTGTCTCTTTCTGTCTGTATCTTTCCCTGTCTGTCACTTTCCCTATCTGTCTCTTTCCATGTCTGTTCCTTTCCGTCTTTTTGTCGGTCTGTGTCTGTCTGTCTCTGTCTCTCTCTGTGTTTGTCTGTCTCTTTTACCTGTCTGTCTGCCTCTTTGTCTGTCTCTTTCCCTGTCTCTTTGTCTGTCTCTCTCTGAGTTTTTCTGTCTCTTTCCCTGTCTCTTTCCCTGTCTGTTTGTCTCTTTCCCTGTCTCTGTCTCTTTCCCTGTCTCTTTCCCTGTCTCTGTCTGTCTCTCTCTGATTTTCCTAAATGGTCGGAGCAAATAAGTCTGCAAAATGTTCAAATCATTATTCGTTTGAGGATAAATCACATTTTATTGGACAAACCTCGCAATGATAACTGTGGAGACACGGGGCTCAGTGGGCGCTCTTGTCCACTGGCCCAGCCGCCTTTAGAAAGACAGCGTGGCTCAGGGCTCATCCCAACTGAACTCACGACCTCCTTAACCATGGGCGGAAAACTACTCAGACAACACAGGATGAGGGAATCACAATATTAAGACTTTATTGGATCCCCAAAATATTAACGGCACATAACCAGCAAAACACACAAATGTAACAGGCAACAGAGTCTCACCCTCCCGCTGACTCACCAGGGATTTAGAATGTCCATGCCTCAGAGGTTCCAGGGCTATTTACTCCAATCCAGCAGCACCCCGCTTTTGGCGGGCACACACCGAGACTGGAATAACGCCAGATTTAGGAAGCTGGCTGAGGTCTGCAAAGTCTGTAACAGGTGACTGGATTGTCCCAACCTGGGTTTCCTCCTTAAGTAGTCTTTGGTTTGAAGTCATGTAGTCAAGTGTTCCGCTAGTCGGAGCCAAAGTCCCTAGACCGAGTCCACAAGGTATCCTGGTTCTGATCCTCTAGTCAGCTCCTAAGAGCTTAGACTGGATCATGCAAAATCCATCAACAACCTGGTGACTCCAAGAAGTCACCATTTATAGCCATAGCCTTCCCTTAGTATATACTGTGCCCTTATCGGATTGGTTGTACAAGATTGCTTCTCTTATTGGATGAATTTCAAGCTGCATGGATAATGTTCATTTAAATGATGTGGATAGAAAGACTGAGGATTTTTACATGTAGTCTGCAAGTCACAGACTAGACAATGGCTACTAAGGTAATTTACATTAGATTAGCAATACACAACTACATTACAATGATTGCTCGGAAGGGTCTGGTCCCAAACAATAGTTTAGCAAACATGAGTTAACACACAGAAGAACAATACGTCTGGCTGAATTTTAAGAAGCTTTAACCCATGCTACGCACTGAGTGTCCATGTCGACACAATAACTATATTTATCATCAAAATTCAAAATGCATAGTTCCAAAATATTCTGCACAGCAGCTTCAAAAGATTTTGTAAAGAACTGAAAATGGTCATTTGTTGAATTTGCAACATTAAGAGGTCACTTCTACTTGTAAAGGAGGAGGGTGTATTAATGCCGTAATATCATAGTTTGAAAGTGACAAAATGACTTTATTGAATAATTTAGGCGCTCAGAAAAAAAGACATAAAAATGTTTACAAATGGAGGAGGGGGGTAGTTTTTGTTAAAGAACTAGTTTCCATAACAAGATAAAAATAGAGAAATGAATAATCTTTCAAATAGTCTGTGGCTGAACAGATAATCAGATCTAAGGATTGCTAAAGTCCGGGCAAAAGACAGAATACAAAGAAAATAGAAGAGAAATGAAAAGCAATGCACAGAGAATATATATACACTGGGGATGAAAACTAGAGCACAATGCCTGATCAGTGGCTTTTTTAAGAAACAATGTAATCTCCATTGATGACCATGCTCCAGTTTTGTGTAAGGGGTGCACCATGCCACTAGAACAGGGTAAGGGGTGCACCATGCCACTAGAGCAGGGTAAGGGGTGCACCATGCCACTAGAACAGGGTAAGGGGTGCACCATGCCACTAGAACAGGGTAAGGGGTGCACCATGCCACTAGAACTGGGTAAGTGGTGCACCCTGCCACTAGAACAGGGTAAGGGGTGCACCATGCCACTAGAACAGGGTAAGGGGTGCACCATGCCACTAGAGCAGGGTAAGGGGTGCACCATGCCACTAGAACAGGGTAAGGGGTGCACCATGCCACTAGAACAGGGTAAGGGGTGCACCATGCCACTAGAACAGGGTAAGGGGTGCACCATGCCACTAGAGCAGGGTAAGGGGTGCACCATGCCACTAGAACAGGGTAAGGGGTGCACCATGCCACTAGAACAGGGTAAGGGGTGCACCATGCCACTAGAACTGGGTAAGTGGTGCACCCTGCCACTAGAACAGGGTAAAGGGTGCACCATACCACTAGAGCAGGGTAAGGGGTGCACCATGCCACTAGAGCAGGGTAAGGGGTGCACCATGACACTAGAAGAGGGTAAGGGGTGCACCATGCCTCTAGAACATGGTAAGGGATGCACCATGCCACTAGAGCAGGGTAAGGGGTGCACCATGCCACTAGAGCAGGGTAAGGGGTGCACCATGACACTAGAAGAGGGTAAGGGGTGCACCATGCCTCTAGAACATGGTAAGGGATGCACCATGCCACTAGAGCAGGGTAAGGGGTGCACCATGCCACTAGAGCAGGGTAAGGGGTGCACCATGTCACTAGAGCAGGGTAAGGGGCGCACCATGCCACTAGAGCAGGGTAAGGGGTGCACCATGCCACTGGAACACTTGTCACCAAAGGTTTTCCAGAGGTTTTCTATTAGGTTTAGATCAGGAGTCAGTCTCTGGGCTGTGGCCATTTCATTGTTTCCAGGAGATGCTTTCCCCGTTTTGCTGTGTGACAGGGGGCATTGTCCTGCATAAAAATTGTTGGCTGATTGAGTGATGGACACAAGTAAGGAGCCGCGTGTTGTGAAGAAGGTTCTGATCCACACTTGTATTCACTCTGCCATTTACCTGTATGAGAGTTCCAGATCCTGCTGCAGAAAATCTTTCCCACCCATGACACTTCCTCCATCATCTTTCACTGACTTCTTAACACACTTTGGGTTCAGTCTTTCCCCAGTTTGTTGATGAGCATAAAGTTTCCCATCAGACCCAAATAAATTAAACTTGCTTTCATCACTAAAATGACCTGTGGACATGTCTCTTCTGTCCACACAACATGTTCATCACCAAAGGGGAGTCTAGCCTTCTGATTCTTTCTGCTAATGAGAGGTTTGGTCACTGAAGAGTGGGCTTTCAGTCCAAATGCTGTTACACGTCGTGACACTGTATGATGATACAGATCCTTACCCTGTTCAGTGCAATTCCAGCTGCAGTGTTGAAACGATTACGTATGGAGAGCCCCACACCCTCTCCTTACATTCATTGATATTTCCACAGTCGAGGGATCTAGCTTTTTCATTGCCAGTGTGTTCAGGTTGATTTCTGTCCATCTACTCACATGCACAGGTAGTATCTGTGGGATCCTGCATTTTTTTAGCTGCGGTATTTGATTATGCTACTTATATTATTGTGTTAACTGTGCATAAGATAGATTCATTCATTTTTTTACAAACACTAAAAATACAGTATATCCTTGGATTTATATTCATTATAGCCTGAGTGACAGCCTGTCTGACACTTCCAATCACGGACCCGGTCTATGTCGTACAGTAAAAATAAATAAATAAATTTAAAAATTGATGTATAGTCCCTCCTTATTATGATACCCAGCACAGATAAAGCATATGGATGCAGGCTGCAGCCCCAGCTATGTGCTTATCTTGGCTGTGTATCAAAATAAGAGAAACCATATGCGGCTTCTTAAAACATTTAGTTAAATAACTAATTAAAAAAAAAAACTGCATGTGGTCCCCCCAAATTTGATACCCAGCCATTATAAAGCCTGGCAGCTAGGGGCTGCTATTCTCAGGCTGGGGAGACTCTTGGTTATTTGACCCCTCCAGCCTAAAAATAACATCCTGCAGCCGCCATAGATTGCCACATCCATTAGATGTGACAATCCCAGCACTTTACACGACTCTTCCCACTAGCCCTGGTAGAGTGGCAATCTTGGTAATAAGGGGTTGATAAAATAATAACAGCTAACAGCTGCCACTACGCCCTAGATTAGTAATGGGAGGGTAGAGAACCGCCCATTACTAATTTGTAAGTAAAAGTAAATAAACACAAACACGGAATAAATTCTTTGAAATAAAACTCAAAAACACCCTCTTTCACCACTTTATTAACCCCCAAAACACCTCTTATAGTCCGATGTAATCCATATGAGGTCCCACGACGATTCCAGCTGTGCAACAATACATTACTGAATGCACAGCCCACTGCAGACTTCAAGCAGAGATTGAGCAGCGGTGAGGTTCCCATTGCCCTCCACCTCTCAGTGATTTCACCTGAGGTGGGGTCATTGAGTTCACTGTGCTCAGGTTACCTGCAGTCACAGGTGGAGGGCAGTGGTAACCTCCAGCTGTGCTTACAACTTACATGAGTGACTGATTGCTGCTCAGTCTGTACCTGAAGATTGCAACAGGTGGTCATGTACCATGATCATGCGCTGCAGACTTCAGATGTAGCAGAGCTGGAATCATGACGGGACCTTGTGTGGATTATGTCGTTATGTCGGACCTGCAGGGGTATTTTGGGTGGTTAATAAAGTGGTGAAAGAGGGTGCTTTTTTGTCTTTTTCAAATAAAGGATTTTTTTTTAAGTTGGTGTTTTGTTTTCACTTTCA
Organism: Anomaloglossus baeobatrachus; assembly: GCF_048569485.1. Taxonomy (NCBI): domain Eukaryota; kingdom Metazoa; phylum Chordata; class Amphibia; order Anura; family Aromobatidae; genus Anomaloglossus; species Anomaloglossus baeobatrachus. Next base: position 20,930,182 of record NC_134358.1, on the reverse strand, counting down.
TATTAGTAATGGGGGTCTCATAGATGCCTCCCATTACTAGTCTAGGGCTTAGTGGAAGCTGTGAGCTGCTATTAACCCTTTATTGCCTCAATTTCCACTGCACCAGGGCCATCGGGAAGAGTCGGGTAAAGTACTGGGATTGTCCTATCTAATGGATGTGACCATCCTGGGGAGCTTCAGGCTCTGGAGGCCAATAACCATGGGTCTCCCCAGCCTGAGAATACCAGTCCCCAGTTGTTGGGCTTTATTAGGGCTGGGTATCAAAATTGGGGGGAAGGTACACTGTTTTTTTAAATTATTTTTATCTTATTTTGATAAACAGCCAAGATAAGCACACGGCTGCGGACTGCAGCCTTTAGCCATATGCTTTATCTGTGCTGGGTATCATAATATAGGGGGACCCTACACCAAATATTTTTATACCACGATAGATGTACATAGTGTCTGTGATTGTAAACAGGTGACACTCAGGGTGGGGGTACATCTGACTGCAAACAATCACAGACGCCAGTGGGTGGGGAAAGCAGTGCATATGCAATGAAGGTAATGACTGGCCCTAGAACTGAATGAGCGGGGTGGAAGCTGTGTACAGCCATGCCGGAGCCTTGGTAAGTACAGTTGGCTTGCTCCTATCGCCCTACCTCATCTACTACCATTATTCATTGCGGAATTCTGGTTCCCATAGACTAATATAGGCCAGATATTTGGGACCAATTCCGGGACGGAACCAGAGGAAGGGGAGGTTGTTTAACCCAGTTAGACCCGCCGCTCCCAGTTATCTGCGAGTCCGCCCATCACTGTTAATGACATTTCCCATGTAGTCTCCAGATCAATTTCCAAATATCATTGCATCAAAGACAAAACAAGGACTCCTCACTGGAAATGACCAACTTCCATTCCAGGTTCCTTCAAGAAGGAAAGTTACACTGGTCCTACTTCAGGGATCATGGTGTGAGATGGCATGACAACCCATCCAACACACGCAGACAACTACATCAAAACATATATGTCCATAACTTCATTTAGGTGTAATAATGAGAAATGGCACAATCAAAAAGTATTGAACACACTTTATATGAAATGTATTTATACATACAAAAGCCTTTCTGGGGGATGAAGCTTCCAGACTCCTCCTGTGTGGAGACACTAGTCGTCTGCATTGCTCAGGTGTGATTTTGGTCCATTCATCCACACAAACACCCTTCACATCCTGCAGGTCCCGGCTCCTTCTATGAACTCTGAGCTTTAGTTCCTTCCATACATTTTCTATTGGATTCAGCTCTGGTGATTGGCTCGGCCATTCTAGCAGATTAATTGTCTTTCCTTGGCCGTGTGTTTGGGGTTGGTGTGTTGCTGAAATGTCCTCCCTCGTTTCATCTTCATCCTCCTGGTAGATGCAGCAGATATTTATCAGGAATGTCTCGGTACATTTATCCATTCATTCTTCCTTCAATTACATGAAGTTTGCCTTCACCGTCTGCTGAAAAACAGCCCCGCACCATGATGTTCCCACCTCCACACTTCACTGTTGCTGATGGTTTTTTAGCAATTTGCCTTTTGGCCTCCAAACATGGTGTGTATTATGGCATCCAAAGAATTCAATTTTGGTCTCCTCTGACCAGACTATATTCTCTAGTATTTTACAGGATTGTCTAAATGTTGTTGAGCAAACTTTAAAAGCCCATGAATATGCTTTTTGTTTAGTAATGGAGTCTTGCGTGGTGAGCGTGCATACAGGAGCGTGCATACAGGAGCATGCATACAGGCCATGGAGGGGGAGTGTATTACTTATTGTTTTCTTTGGAACAATTGTACCTGTTGATTCCAGGTCTTTTTGTAGCTCCTTGGCTCTTCGACAGTTCTTCTGATCATTCTTTTCACTCCTCTCTCTGAAATCATACTGGGGGCACCTGGTCGTGGTCAGTTTATGGTGAAATTATGTTCTTTCCCCTTCCAGATTATGTCCCCAACAGAGCTCACTGGAACTTTCCCTAGTTTAGAAATTCGTCTGTATCAAAACCCATCCGTATGTCTTGCAACAATAAGATTTTGAAGGTCTTGAAACATCTCACTGGTTTTACCCGTCGTGAAATGTTTCTTGTGTGGAACCTTGGTAATGAGACACCTTTTTATAAACCATCAGTTAAAGCATCTGATATTATTTTTTACTAAGTGGCAGGATTGTTTTCTAATTACTGTCATGATTTTCCTTGACTTTTTTTTATCTCTGTTTCTTCATGTCTTCAATACTTATCTTTATGTCATTTCCCATTATTATATAAACCTTAATTTATAGACATCTATGGTTTGATTTTGTTGCCTGTGTGGATTGGATGGCTTGTTATTGGTGAGAAATTCATGTCAAGGGCATCTGTAGTAATATACAGTGCCTACAAGTAGTATTCAACCCCCTGCAGATTTAGCAGGTTTACACATTCGGAATTAACTTGGCATTGTGACATTTGGACTGTAGATCAGCCTGGAAGTGTGAAATGCAGCAAAAAAGAATGTTATTTCTTTTATTTTTTTTTGTAAATTGTGAAAAGTTTATTCAGAGGGTCATTTATTATTCAACCCCTCAAACCACAAGAATTCTGTTTGGTTCCCCTAAAGTATTAAGAAGCATTTCAGGCACAAAGAACAATGAGCTTCACATGTTTGGATTAATTATCTCTTTTTCCAGCCTTTTCTGACTAATTAAGACCCTCCCCAAACTTGTGAACAGCACTCATACTTGGTCAACATGGGAAAGACAAAGGAGCATTCCAAGGCCATCAGAGACAAGATCATGGAGGGTCACAAGGCTGGCAAGGGGTACAAAACCCTTTCCAAGGAGTTGGGCCTACCTGTCTCCACTGTTGGGAGCATCATCCGGAAGTGGAAGGCTTATGGAACTACTGTTAGCCTTCCATGGCCTGGACAGCCTTTGAAAGTTTCCACCCGTGCCGAGGCCAGGCTTGTCCGAAGAGTCAAGGCTAACCCAAGGACAACAAGGAAGGAGCTCCGGGAAGATCTCATGGCAGTGGGGACATTGGTTTCAGTCAATACCATAAGTAACGTACTCCACCGCAATGGTCTCCGTTCCAGACGAGCCCGTAAGGTACCTTTACCTTCAAAGCGTCATGTCAAGGCTTGTCTACAGTTTGCTCATGATCACTTGGAGGACTTTGAGACAGACTGGTTCAAGGTTCTCTGGTCTGATGAGACCAAGATCGAGATCTTTGGTGCCAACCACACACGTGACGTTTGGAGACTGGATGGCACTGCATACGACCCCAAGAATACCATCCCTACAGTCAAGCATGGGGGTGGCAGCATCATGCTGTGGGGCTGTTTCTCAGCCAAGGGGCCTGGCCATCTGGTCCGCATCCATGGGAAGATGGATAGCACGGCCTACCTGGAGATTTTGGCCAAGAACCTCCGCTCCTCCATCAAGGATCTTAAGATGGGTCGTCATTTCATCTTCCAACGAGACAAAGACCCAAAGCACACAGCCAAGAAAACCAAGGCCTGGTTCAAGAGGGAAAAAATCAAGGTGTTGCAGTGGCCTAGTCAGTCTCCTGACCTTAACCCAATTGAAAACTTGTGGAAGGAGCTCAAGATTGAAGTCCACATGAGACACCCAAAGAACCTAGATAACTTGGAGAAGATCTGCATGGAGGAGTGGGCCAAGATAACTCCAGAGACCTGTGCCGGCCTGATCAGGTCTTATAAAAGACGATTATTAGCTGTAATTGCAAACAAGGGTTATTCCACAAAATATTAAACCTAGGGGTTGAATAATAATTGACCCACACTTTTATGTTGAAAATTTATTAAAATTTAACTGAGCAACATAACTTGTTGGTTTGTAAGATTTATGCATCTGTTAATAAATCCTGCTCTTGTTTGAAGTTTGCAGGCTCTAACTTATTTGCATCTTATCAAACCTGCTAAATCTGCAGGGGGTTGAATACTACTTGTAGGCACTGTATTTACTTAGAAAATTGGTGACGTGTTCAATACTTAATTCACCCTCTGGATATAATGTGTCCTCCTTTAGTAATGCACGAATGGCTCCAATAATATTAATAATAATAATTGTGCCCCCTGTGCTAGGAAAATAATAGATATAAATGACGATTCACCTCACCCTACTCCCACGCCGAGCTGTGATGATGCGCTCCTCCTCACTACGGTCTTCCACCAGCACAAGCAACACCATGAAATGACCTCATCACGCTCGCCGACATTCCCGGCGTGGCACAGCTTGTTGCCTGCTGGAGTAAGGCTCTCTGCTCCACCATAATTTTAAACTTAAACTGTGTCCTCAAATTGTGGATACCACTAAAAATGTCCGCTACGTGGCAATTGCTAAATGGCCAGTCCTGCCCTAGATTTCGTGATGCAGCTGCTTTGTTGAAATCCCACCAAAGATATTTTATGAGGTTCAAGTGAGGCAACTATGATAACCAGTCCAGAATCTCCCAGGACTTTTTCTGACATCAATCCATGAGAACAGAATCTTATCATGTATCTCTGTATACAGGGAGCTCCCCCTAGTGGTGGCTGCAGACAGCATATTATCATGTATCTCTGTATACAGGGAGCTCCCCCTAGTGGTGACTGCAGACAGGATCTTATCATGTATCTCTGTATACAGGGAGCTCCCCCTAGTGGTGGCTGCAGACAGAATCTTATCATGTATCCCTGTATACAGGGAGCTCCCCCTAGTGGTGGCTGCAGACAGGATCTTATCATGTATCTCTGTATACAGGGAGCTCCCCCTAGTGGTGGCTGCAGACAGGATCTTATCATGTATCTCTGTATACAGGGAGCTCCCCCTAGTGGTGGGTGCAGACAGGATCTTATCATGTATCTCTGTATACAGGGAGCTCCCCCTAGTGGTGGCTGCAGACAGGATCTTATCATGTATCTCTGTATACAGGGAGCTCCCCCTAGTGGTGGCTGCAGACAGAATCTTATCATGTATCTCTGTATACAGGGAGCTCCCCCTAGTGGTGGGTGCAGACAGGATCTTATCATGTATCTCTGTATACAGGGAGCTCCCCCTAGTGGTGACTGCAGACAGAATCTTATCATGTATCTCTGTATACAGGGAGCTCCCACGAGTGATGACTGCTGACAGGGTATTATCATGTATCTCTGTATACAGGGAGCTCCCCCTAGTGGTGACTGCAGACAGGGTCTTATCATGTATCTCTGTATACAGGGAGCTCCCCCTAGTGGTGACTGCAGACAGGGTCTTATCATGTATCTCTGTATACAGGGAGCTCCCCCTAGTGGTGGCTGCAGACAGAATCTTATCATGTATCTCTGTATACAGGGAGCTCCCCCTAGTGCTGACTGCAGACAGGATCTTATCATGTATTTCTGTATACAGGGAGCTCCCCCTAGTGGTGGCTGCAGACAGAATCTTATCATGTATCTCTGTATACAGGGAGCTCCCCCTAGTGGTGGCTGCAGACAGGATCTTATCATATATCTCTGTATACAGGGAGCTCCCCCTAGTGGTGGCTGCAGATAGAATCTTATCATGTATCTCTGTATACAGGGAGCTCCCCCTAGTGGTGACTGCAGACAGGATCTTATCATGTATCTCTGTATACAGGGAGCTCCCCCTAGTGGTGGCTGCAGACAGGATATTATCATGTATCTCTGTATACAGGGAGCTCCCCTTAATGGTGGCTGCAGACAGGATCTTATCATGTATCTCTGTATACAGGGAGCTCCTCCTAGTGGTGGCTGCAGACAGGATCTTATCTTGTATCTCTGTATACAGGGAGCTCCCCCTAGTGGTGGCTGCAGACAGGATATTATCATGTATCTCTGTATACAGGGAGCTCCCCCTAGTGGTGGCTGCAGACAGGATCTTATCATGTATCTCTGTATACAGGGAGCTCCCCCTAGTGGTGGCTGCAGACAGGATATTATCATGTATCTCTGTATACAGGGAGATCCCCCTAGTGGTGGCTGCAGACAGGATATTATCATGTATCTCTGTATACAGAGAGCTCCCCCTAGTGGTGGCTGCAGACAGGATCTTATCATGTATCTCTGTATACAGGGAGCTCCCCCAAGTGGTGGCTGCAGACAGGATATTATCATGTATCTCTGTATACAGGGAGCTCCCCCTAGTGGTGGCTGCAGACAGGATCTTATCATGTATATCTGTATACAGGGAGCTCCCTCTAGTGGTGTCTGCAGACAGGATCTTATCATGTATCTCTGTATACAGGGAGCTCCCTCTAGTGGTGTCTGCAGACAGGATCTTATCATGTATCTCTGTATACAGGGAGCTCCCCCTAGTGGTGGCTGCAGACAGGATCTTATCATGTATCTCTGTATACAGGGAGCTCCCCCTAGTGGTGGCTGCAGACAGGATATTATCATGTATCTCTGTATACAGGGAGATCCCCCTAGTGGTGGCTGCAGACAGGATATTATCATGTATCTCTGTATACAGAGAGCTCCCCCTAGTGGTGGCTGCAGACAGGATCTTATCATGTATCTCTGTATACAGGGAGCTCCCCCTAGTGGTGGCTGCAGACAGGATATTATCATGTATCTCTGTATACAGGGAGATCCCCCTAGTGGTGGCTGCAGACAGGATATTATCATGTATCTGTTAGGGCCAGATGGACGGGTAGACCCTGGAGGTGGATCCACTGGGCCGAACTCCCGGATGAGGGAAAGGAGTCCGGTAGCCGGAGCACTGTAGGTAGCAGGACAGTCCGTGCACTGGGAGAAAATGGAGAAGTCCCTGGGACCACGAGGTCACTGATGGTGGTCCGGGTGACGGAGCTCAGGTTCGGAAGCCGTGATGGTGTCAGGTGGGGTCCGGAACCGTTGGAGCGAGATGACGGGTCACCGCAGGGATCCGAGATGGTACGGACTGTCAGGATGGCAGATGGACAGCGTTCGGGGTTCGAGGTACCGCAGAACCGGATGGCGATGCAGGATCGGCTCTAGAAGATAGAGAGGTAAGTATCTCACAAAACACAAGGAGACCTGACTCCTAGCTTGGAAAAACACGAAGAACAGGCCCCGCTCCCTTGGACATTAACCCCCTATATACCCTGTGCCTATGTGCATCATTTCCTGTAATTAGACACTGGCCCTTTAAGAAAGGGTCAGTGACCGCGCGCGCGCCCTAATGCGCGTGCGCGCGGCGCGGGTGCCAGAAGCCAGGGAAGGAAGCTGAGAGGAGGACGCAAGGGAGCCGGCCAGGACCTGGGAAGCCGTCGGGCGCCGGGAGCGGAGACCAGGGGGCCTGGGAAGGACGGGCACCGGAGGTTGGAGAGCGGGGAGCAGGGCAGGTGAGCCGGGGAGCGGAGCTGAGGACCCGGGGAGCGGAGCAGAGGACCCGGGGAGGGGAGCCGAGGACCCGGGGAGCGTGACAGTACCCCCCCCCCCCCACGCCACCCTCCCCGCAACCGGGACATGAAGGCACGGATCAGAGGAGTGCCCACGTTCTCCCTGGGCTCCCAGGACCTATCCTCAGGACCATACCCCTCCCAGTCCACCAGGAAGAACTGCCGACCACGTACGGTCTTCATGGCCACGATATCCCTTACCGCATAGATGTCGTCCTCAGCAATAGGAGGAGGAGCCGGGCTGGCGGCAGCGGAGAAGGGACCAAGGACAACCGGCTTGAGCAGAGAGACGTGGAAGGAGTTGGGTATTCTCATTGTGGCCGGGAGCTGTAGTTTGTAGGAAACCTCATTGATCTTGCCGAGGACTTTAAACGGCCCGATGTAGCGAGGTCCCAGCTTGTAGGATGGTATCTTCAGTCGGATGTACTTGGAAGCAAGCCAGACGAGATCTCCCGGAGAGAAACACGGAGGATCTAGGCGTCTCTTGTCCGCGTGTCTCTTCATCCGCAGGGTTGCCCGTGCAAGGGACGCCTTAACTGAGTCCCAAATGGTAGTAAAGTCACGGAGTACTGCATCAGCAGCAGGGATGTCCGAGGACGAGGATACAGGCAATGGGACAGACGGCTGAAGTCCGTAGACGACATGGAAGGGAGAACTGGAGGAGGACTCACTGACGTGGTGATTATGGGAGAATTCTGCCCAAGGAAGAAGCGTGGACCAATCGTCATGATGGGCGTTCACGTAGTGACGTAAGAAAGAGGTCAATATCTGATTGACCCTCTCCACTTGGCCATTAGACTGAGGATGGTAGGCAGATGAAAAGTCTAGAGTCACTCCCAGATGTTTGCAGAGAGCCCTCCAGAAGCGGGAGGTGAACTGAGTTCCTCTGTCGGACACTATGTGTGATGGAAAGCCATGCAAGCGGAAGATGTGATGTATATAGGCGTCCGCGAGTTCCTGAGCAGAGGGCAGTCCAGCCATAGGAACGAAATGGGCCATTTTAGAGAATCGATCCACCACGACCCATATGACTGTGTGTCCGGAGGACAATGGCAAGTCCGTAATAAAGTCCATCGCTATGTGCTGCCAGGGAACTGAGGGTATAGGCAGAGGCAGAAGACGGCCGTATGGCAGGTGTTTGGGCGTCTTGTTCCTGGCACAGGAGGAGCAGGCAGAGACAAAAGCAGCGACGTCCGTGCGCAGGGATGGCCACCAGTAATGACGTACAATAGCGCTCCATGTTTTCTTCTGACCTGCATGACCGGCTATTTTCGAGGCATGGCCCCAGTGTAACACTTTTTGCCTGTCAGTCTCAGAGACATAGGTCTTCCCGGGCGGTATCTGGGCCAGGGTGACAGGAGCCACCGGAATAATCTTGCTTGGACAGATGATGGGTTGAGATGTCTCTTCCTCCTGTTCCATGGGCACGAAAGACCTAGACAAGGCATCAGCGCGTACATTCTTGTTTGCGGGTCGGAAATGAAGCTGGAAGTCGAACCGGGCAAAGAACAAGGACCACCTGGCTTGCCGTGGGTTCAGTCGCTGAGCAGTCCGCAGGTATTCCAGGTTTTTGTGGTCCGTGTAAACAATGACAGGGTACACTGCTCCTTCCAGAAGATAGCGCCATTCCTCCAGAGCCAGTTTGACCGCCAATAGCTCTCGGTCACCGATGGTGTAATTGCGTTCAGGCGCGGAGAAGCTCTTGGAGAAGAAACCGCACGTCACCATCTTCCCGGAGGAGGACTTCTGCATGAGCACTGCTCCGGCTCCCGAGGAGGAGGCATCCACCTCCAAGGTGAACTGGCGGTTTAACTCTGGACGGTGGAGTACAGGAGAGGAGGCAAAGGCTCGTTTTAGAGCGCCAAACGCGGCGTCGGCCGCAGGTGACCAGTCCTTTGGATTAGCCCCCTTCTTGGTCAAAGCGGAGAGAGGAGCAGTCAGAGCCGAGAAGTGAGGAATGAACTGGCGGTAATAGTTAGCGAATCCGAGAAAGCGTTGGATTGCCTTCAGTCCAGAAGGAGGAGGCCAGTTGAGAATGGAGGAGACCTTCTTGGGATCCATCTGCAGTCCGGTATCGGTGATGAGGTACCCCAGGAAGGGGAGAGAAGACTGTTCGAAGACGCACTTCTCGTACTTGGCGTACAGACGATTCTCTCTCAGCCGTTGTAGAACCAGTTGCACGTTCTCTCGGTGGGTCTGGAGGTCCGGAGAGAAGACAAGGATGTCGTCCAGATATACCACCACACAGACGTAGAGAAGGTCCCGAAACACATCGTTCACTAATTCTTGGAAGACAGCTGGTGCGTTACACAGGCCGAAGGGCATCACGCAGTATTCATAGTGCCCATCGCGAGTGTTGAACGCGGTCTTCCATTCATCCCCTGAGCGGATACGGACCAGGTTGTAGGCACCCCGAAGATCCAACTTGGTGAACACACGAGCTCCTCTGAGCCGATCAAACAATTCGGGGATGAGCGGGAGGGGGTACTTGTTTTTCACGGTGATTAGGTTCAATCCCCGGTAGTCTATACATGGGCGTAGGTCACCCTCTTTCTTCTTTACGAAGAAGAAGCCTGCTCCAGCAGGAGAGGAGGATCTCCGGATGAATCCCTTAGCCAGGCTCTCTGTGATGTACGTAGACATGGCCCTTGTTTCGGCTGGAGACAGTGGATATATCCGTCCTCGAGGTGGTGTAGTTCCCGGGAGCAGGTCAATGGCACAATCGTAAGGACGATGTGGCGGAAGTACTTCGGACTCCTTCTTGTCAAAGACGTCCACGAAGGACCAATAGGCTGAGGGCAGTCCCGGTAGGGACTCGGGAACCGGAGGTCGCCGGATGGGTTGTATGGTCTTCAGACACCTCTCATGGCAAGAAGGCCCCCATCGAGTAATATCACCAGTGCCCCAGCTGACTGAAGGCTCGTGTGTCCGCAACCAGGGAAGACCCAGCAGAATTTGATGTGACATATGTGGGAGGACGTAGAGAGCGATGTTCTCGGTGTGCAGAGCACCGATACGCAGTTCAAGCGGCTTGGTGATCCAGGAGATGGTGTCAGAGAGAGGTCTCCCATCCACAGAGGCAATCACGAGGGGCTTGTCGAGTGGAGTAACAGGCACCTGGTACTTGTCCACCGTGGCCTGCTGGATGAAATTGCCTGCTGCCCCAGAATCGAGGTACGCCTCAGCCGTAAACCGCGTCTCTCCCGTTGTTACTTGCACAGTCCATGTGACTGGGTCTGAGAGAGTCCCAGCACCTAGGGTGGCCTCTCCTACCAACCCTAGGCTTTGGAGTTTCCCGGCCTCTCTGGGCAGGCGCGTAGCAGGTGTGTGCCCTCTCCGCAGTAAAAGCAGAGACCCTTGGCGAGCCGCTCTGCTCGACGTTGTTCAGACTGTCGCACACGGTCGATCTGCATGGGCTCATGGACGGAGACACCAGAGGCCGTTGACTGGAGTACGGCGGGCTTCCGTGGAGGAGAGGAATACCGTACCGGACGTCTCTCACGGGATACCTCTTTGGACCGCTCCTGAAAGCGTATGTCCACTCGAGTCGCTAGGGTAATCAGGGCGTCCAGGGTGGACGGTACATCACGTCCAGCCAGCTCATCTTTGATTCGACCCGATAGTCCTTCCCAGAAGGCGGCGGTTAGGGCCTCGTTATTCCACCCGAGTTCTGAAGCCAAGGTGCGGAAACGGATGGCGTATTGACCCACCGTCAGTGTTCCCTGACGTAACCGGAGAAGTGATGACGCAGACGCGGAGGCGCGTCCGGGTTCGTCAAAGGTGCTGCGAAAGGCTTGCAGGAACTCCTGGAGGTTCTTGGTCATAGGTTCCTCCTTCTCCCACAAGGGGTTCATCCACGCCAGTGCCTCGCCCTCTAGGTGAGACATGATGAAGGCGACCTTGGCTTGGTCGGAGGCAAACAGATGTGGCAGCTGCGTGAAATAAAGGGAGCATTGGTTTATAAACCCCCTGCAGGTCTTGGGATCTCCGGCGTACCGGGGTGGTGTGGCCAAACGCAGTCTGGAAGCATCCAAAGAGGCAGCCACAGGAGCGGGGGTCGTGGCTTGACTAGTGGAGGCTCGGGATGTTGAAGACGTGACTGCCGCTTGTAGCGTGGTCAGGCGGGTGTCCACGGAAGTCATAAAGTTCAGCATGCGGGTCTGAACTTCACGCTGGCGTTGGAGTTCCTCATGCAAGGCCGCTAGTGCTTCGGCGGGATCCATGGCCTGTTCTTACTGTTAGGGCCAGATGGACGGGTAGACCCTGGAGGTGGATCCACTGGGCCGAACTCCCGGATGAGGGAAAGGAGTCCGGTAGCCGGAGCACTGTAGGTAGCAGGACAGTCCGTGCACTGGGAGAAAATGGAGAAGTCCCTGGGACCACGAGGTCACTGATGGTGGTCCGGGTGACGGAGCTCAGGTTCGGAAGCCGTGATGGTGTCAGGCGGGGTCCGGAACCATTGGAGCGAGATGACGGGTCACCGCAGGGATCCGAGATGGTACGGACTGTCAGGATGGCAGATGGACAGCGTTCGGGGTTCGAGGTACCGCAGAACCGGATGGCGATGCAGGATCGGCTCTAGAAGATAGAGAGGTATCTCACAAAACACAAGGAGACCTGACTCCTAGCTTGGAAAAACACGAAGAACAGGCCCCGCTCCCTTGGACATTAACCCCCTATATACCCTGTGCCTATGTGCATCATTTCCTGTAATTAGACACTGGCCCTTTAAGAAAGGGTCAGTGACCGCGCGCGCGCCCTAATGCGCGTGCTCGCGGCGCGGGTGCCAGAAGCCAGGGAAGGAAGCTGAGAGGAGGACGCAGGGGAGCCGGCCAGGACCTGGGAAGCCGTCGGGCGCCGGGAGCGGAGACCAGGGGGCCTGGGAAGGACGGGCACCGGAGGTTGGAGAGCGGGGAGCAGGGCAGGTGAGCCGGGGAGCGGAGCTGAGGACCCGGGGAGCGGAGCAGAGGACCCGGGGAGGGGAGCCGAGGACCCGGGGAGCGTGACAGTATCTCTGTATACAGAGAGCTCCCCCTAGTGGTGGCTGCAGACAGGATATTATCATGTATTTCTGTATACAGAGAGCTCCCCCTAGTGGTGGCTGCAGACAGGATCTTATCATGTATCTCTGTATACAGGGAGCTCCCCCTAGTGGTGGCTGCAGACAGGATATTATCATGTATCTCTGTATACAGGGAGCTCCCCCTAGTGGTGGCTGCAGACAGGATCTTATCATGTATCTCTGTATACAGGGAGCTCCTCCTAGTGGTGGCTGCAAACAGGATCTTATCATGTATCTCTCTGTATACAGGGAGCTCCCCCTAGTGGTGACTGCAGACAGGATCTTATCATGTATCTCTGTATACAGGGAGCTCCCCCTAGTGGTGTCTGCAGACAGGATCTTATCATGTATCTCTGTATACAGGGAGCTCCCTCTAGTGGTGTCTGCAGACAGGATCTAATCATGTATTTCTCTGTATACATGTAGATCAATAATGGAATTCTCTTCGATATCTGTTGCATATCCTTTTGGATACACATTCTCTTATACTATATATATCCAGGCCATCCTATAAAACCTATATGTTGCTGTAGTGACATCTGTGCCCCCAATCTTACCATTGTTTGGTAACAATATTGTATCAATGCTTCATTCACTAGTCATTTATTCTTTGCTACATCGGAGCCCGTTACTCGCAGACCCCTGCACCGGGGCTGAATGCTAAGTGTCCGTGCGCCATTTCTCTGCAGCCTTGCGTGCCTTCAGACGTGTTTGAGAGCTCTCTTGACATTTTGTTTTCCTCGTATTGGATTGGCTTTGAATGGCGTCGCTTGAGCGGAGCAATTTTGAAGCAATTGTCCATTAATAATATATTTTAGAGTCTTTGAATAAGCAGTCACAATTAAAGGAAGGTTTATCGATCGTCCAGCCATTCTTCCTTATTGATCCCCTCTCCAGTTATCTCTCAGCTTCTATTGTTGCCATCGGCAGAGGACGAGCTTTTCTGGAACGTTTCCATTGTCTAAAACAAAAAAAAAATGGTAAATCAACTGATAGCTTTTCAGCCCCTGGATTGCATTGAATATAATCAATCTGAGCTGTGCATCCTCCTGTCCACAGGTTGTTTCTGGATTGGCAGCTTATTCTCGTAGACTACAGCAGAGCGGAGGTGCAGTACCACTCACTGCCTGCGGAGAGAGGGGGCGCTGTTGTTGGAGGAGAGGAATTACATGTAAGAAAACCTGTTTCAATCAGTGAGTGTTCACTATGGGGCCATTAGTTTTTCTTTTTACCCCTCGTAGTACAATACATTTTGGCCTGCAGGATGCAAATAGTTTTTTATTACATTAGCATTTTTATTTTTACATTGATTCATCTTAGGTCTTTTGTTATTGGCTTCTGCATACATTATACTTTTATGCAGATAAAAACATTTTTAAGTGAAAATATTTACATAGTAATTCAGCTTCAGTTCTGTGTAAATGTAATCATGTTACTAGTACAAAAGGGTCACATAAAAAAAAATTACGATTTTCATCCAGAAAATTGGAGTGATTTATTTCTTGTCATCCATGTGCATTACCATGGAATTAACGGTGCTCTATAAATAAATAAATAAATAAAAATAATAATAATAATAATAATAATAATCTGGGTTTTTACAGTAGCAGTTATTAATAAAGTAGCATCCGATTTTATTCTCGCACCCGTAGACTTGAATGAGTCTCCTCCGATTTCTGGAGATTCTGTAGGTAAAAATACTTAATCTGCTCTGTCTCATTGAATAAGTTCTGTCCGTTTTTTTCACGCATAGCACTCGAATCGAAAATATGATTGTGTGACCATAAAATAATCATAAAAGTAGTTACAATAATAGTGATAGTAAAAGTAATCAGAAGTAGTAATAGAATAAACAGGTGTAAAAAAAGAAGCAATAAAGATAAGAGGAGATCGAGGAGACAGAGCAGCTGAAATACTATTAATGATAGAAGTAGAAATAATAGTAGAAATAGCAGACAATCCCTCCATGAGGAGTGCAGGGATAACACCCAAAAAGTGCCAAAAGCTACCAGCTCACTATGAGGGAAGAGGAAGCAATGCCGGTATATTTGTACCATCCGGGTATATATCTCCTCATCCTGGTATATATTTCCTCATAATGGTCCCATGTACAGTTGAAACCAGAAGTCTACATCCACAATCTAAAAAGACATCTGCAGGTTTTTCCCTCCGCTTTCTATAGAGACACATCTGCAGGTTTTTCCCTCCGCTCTCTATAAAGTGAGATATATAAAGTGTCTTTATATGGAGTGGAGGGGAAAACCTGCAGATGTGTCTTTATATAGAGTGGAGGAAAAAACCTGCAGATGTGTCTTTAGAGAGAGCGGAGGGGAAAATCTGCAGATGTGTCTTTATAGAGAGCGGAGGGAAAAACCTGCAGATGTGTCTTTATAGAGAGTGGAGGGAAAAACCTACAGATGTGTCTGTATAGGAAGAGGAGGGAAAAACCTGCAGATGTGTCTGTATGCAGAGCGGAGGGGAAAACCTGCAGATGTGTCTTAATAGAGAGCGGGGGGGAAAACCTGCAGATGTGTCTTTATATAGAGTGGAGGGAAAAACCTGCAGATGTGTCTTTTTAGAGAGCGGAGGGAAAACCTGCAGATGTGCCTTTATAGAGAGCGGAGGGGAAAACCTTCAGTTGTGTCTTTATATAGAGTGGAGGGAAAAACCTGCTGATGTGTCTGTATAGAGAACGGAGGGAAAAACCTGCAGATGTGTCTTTATAGAGAGCGGAGGGAAAAAAAACCTGCAGATGTGTTTGTATAGAGAGCGGAGGGAAAAACCTGCAGATGTGTCTGTATAGGAAGAGGAGGGGAAAACCTGCAGATGTGTCTGTATAGAGAGCGGAGGGAAAAACCTGCAGATGTGTCTATAGAGAGCGGAGAAAAAAATCTGCAGATGTGTCTGTATAGAAAACAGAGGGAATAACCTGCAGATGTGTCTGTATAGAGAGCGGACAGAAACTGAGGGTTTCAACTGTATATTTTGGGGATTTTTGGGATTCAGTTTGCAGGAATCCAGGACAACAGCAGACAGTCGGCCACCATTTTATTGGATTCTTTTGAGAGCCAAGAAGGTGGTTAAAAAAATGATGAAAGGTGATAGTGACCTGACCTGGACCCACCCGTCACCTTCCCTGAATGGTCCTTTGCCTGCTCCCTCTGACTAGTCCTCATGGAGTCACATGGAACGCAATAGAGTAATGTCCCTGGTTTGCATCCCACCCTCATTTATGTTGATTAACCCCTTCCTTTCCTTCTGTTTTGGAAAGATCTCTGAGCATAGTAAATATATTTTCATTAAATGATTTAAAACTCTTTTAAATTGATGAATTTATTGTTTTTTTCCTTATTTCTTGTGAGTCTGTGCTGAGCGCAGGTGGAGGGTCCCTGAATAGACCTCTGGCAGATTAGGAAGATCCTCCTGCATCTTACAGAAATCCAAGAAAGATTGGAGGGGAGACCCACAAGACACCCCTCGCCTGCAGAGCTTGCGATTAATAGGAATGTACATACAATTTGCATGTAGAATGATTTGTATAACACTTCTTTACGGTTTATGTATCTAGGGTCGGCTCATTAGCGGCTATGGGACTTTTGTAAGATCCATTTTCATTTTACTTTATATGAACTTTTTTTCTTTTTTTTGTACCTTTTGCATTTCATTTTCCCATTTAATTGCTGAAACTGTTTCTCCGTTCTATTATGTGAAGATTTTCAGAGCTAAAAGTGTGCGCGGCTCCGATGACTCCTCTGCATGTTTCGCTGATGATGGATTCCTTACACTGGAGCTTTTGCTTGCCGGCTGTAGTTTATTCTAATAGACCCTATTTACATCCATTAGACTTATTATCGCATGCACTCCTGTCATTTCCTCTCGGCTCAGCTACAGTCATAATGAGATCCCGATACTTTGTATTCTCTCTTGCAAAAACTTCATTAAAGAAAGAGGATTTGTAAGAAGAAGTCATGTTTGTATTTCATCTTGCGGATTGCATTTGGTTCACTGTTGCATATAAAGCTTATTTACTGGCCCCTTCTCAGAACGCGTCTCTTTTAGATCGAGCAAAAAGTGCCTAAAAATTGGAAACCTTAACTTACAAAGACCAATGACATCTGCTGCATATGCAGGAGCTTTAGCCTTGAGCCACAGGCTGCACTGCTAAGCGTGGGAGGATCTCCTCTGCCTAAAGAGCTAAACGATATTGTCCTACTGAACATATTTACTTACCAATACATTTTGTTATGGTGCCGCTGTGCGGAGCATTTTACACACTGGTTATGTTCTGCCACGCTCTCCTCAACTACGGAGCTGACAGTTATATGAATCCCTTGTGCAGAGCTTTTTGCATATGTGATGCTCTGCTGTGTTTATTGAGCACTAGCTGATAGGTTGTTTTTCTGCACAAGGTTTCCATGCTCGTGCTGGGAGGCACTTGCTCAGGTGCTCCTTGTACCTGGTAATTGCTCTGTTTCATTACTGAGCATGCTCTCACACATCCTTGCCGGTCGTACTCTCTGGTTCTGCAGTTGTGCTTTTGGCTCCTGGTTTTGTAAGTGTTCTGATCTTGGTTTTCTAACCCCAGACTGTTTATTGACCTCTCTCTGCCTGTTCCCTGTTCTAGTCATGAACTCCTGGCTTTTGACCTCAAACTATTACCTGACCACATCTGTGTCTGCTCCCTGTATCATATACATACTCTCCTGGAATTCTGATCCTCGGCCTGTTTCTTGACTGCATTTCTGCTTACTCTCTGTGTCCTGTTGTGCCCTCCTGATTTTGTAAGTGTCCTGATCTTGGTTTTCTAACCCCGGACTGTTTATTGACCCCTCTCTGCCAGCTCTCTGTTCTTGTTGTGAACTCCTGGCTTCTGACCTCGGACCATTACCTGACCACATCTTTGTCTGCTCCCTGTATCATATACATACTCTCCTGGAATTCTGATCCTCGGCCTTTTACTTGACTGCATTTCTGCTTACTCTCGGTGTCCTGTTGTGCCCTCCTGATTTTGTAAGTGTCCTAATCTTGGTTTTCTAACCCCGGACTGTTTATTGACCCCTCTCTGCCAGCTTTCTGTTCTTGTTGTGAATTCCTGGCTTCTGACCTCAGACCATTACCTGACCACATCTTTGTCTGCTCCCTGTATCATATACATACTCTCCTGGAATTCTGATCCTCGGCCTTTTACTTGACTGCATTTCTGCTTACTCTCTGTGTCCTGTCGTGTCCTCCTGTTACCGTAAGTAGTGACTAGCATCACATTTCTAAATAAATGCAATTTATGCACATTGCATGTAGAGTAGATATAAAAAGTCTGCACACCCCTGTACACATGCTAGGTTTTTTTTAGCATATGAAAATGTATAATCTGTACAAATCCATTGACAAACAACACTGAAATCTTTTCAGGTGGAAAAAGAAAAATTGATTGCATAAATCTGCACCCTCACACTAACTTTTGCATTATGGTAGCATTCAGTCTTTTTGGGTCAGAATCTTTCAGCATGGCACATATGGGATTGGATCTTTAGATAGCAATGGCAGCCTTCCTGACGAAGCCGCTAGCGAAACATGCGTTGGGGCACTAGGCAGTGTTGGTTCTGGTGGTCAGCTTATGTCTTATGGCATCTATGGGTCTGTATCTTGGGTCTATGTGGCTGTAGTTCCCATGACAACTCTTTTGTTAACATTATAAAAAAAACTTTCTCTGATTTGCATGGTACAAATCCGTCCGATAACCTTTCTTGTCATGAATACGTGCTACTTAATATGTTGATTTTCCCTATGACAACTCTCCTTGGCTGCCTCCTGGTTGTATTACATGTCATCCAATTCTAAAGATCATTTTGTCCAACTAACATCATGCTTGACTAAATGTATTAATGTTTCATTTGAGTCATATGATTTACTGCATGCCTTTTAACCCCATGACAACACTTGCGGGTTTGAACTTATATACTTTGTACATGTCATCCAATTCTAATGATCATTTGTCCAAGTAACATCATGTTTGACTAACTATATTGTTTCATTAGAGTCAAATGGTTCACTGCATGCCTTTTAACCCTATGACAACTCTTCCAGATCTTTTCTTAATCACTTTAATCATGTCATTTAATTCTAATGATAATTTTCTGAAACTAACAGTATGTTTGACTAATTATATTAATATTTCATTAGAGTCATATGGTTTACCACATGCCTTCCAACCCTATAACAACTCTGGCAGCTCATGTGTACAGCGCCCTCTTCAGGTCATCCACAGATTTTCCATTGGATTCAGGTCTGGGCCATTACAAAACTTTAATCTTCTAGTGAAGTTGTTCTTTTTTTGATGTGGAGGTTATTTAGGGTTACCGTCGTGCTGATAGATGAAATGTATCGCCATCTTCAGCTTTTTAGCAGAGGACTGAATGTTTTCTTGTAAATGTGACTGATATTTGCAACTGTTCACAATTGTCTTCATCTTGATTAAAGCCCCCATTGCAGCTGCTGAAAAACAGCCCCATAGCACAATGTTGCTTCCACCATGCCTCACTGTGAGGATGGAGTTCTGTTGGTGATGCGCAGTGGTGACTTTTCCTTTTCGAATTAAGGCCCAAAAGTGCAACCTCAGTCCCATCAGATCATAACACAATTCACTACAGGTTATTGGTAGACTTGATGTAGGTTTTGGTAAAACATAGCCTGGATTGGATGTTTCTTTGTATAAGAAAAAGCTTCTATATTATCACCTTACCCCATAGGCCAGACATATGGAGAATGTGGAAGATTGTTGTCTCATGTAGTACATAAGAAGTACTGTTACCCTTTAATGTTGCTGTCGGCCTCTTGGCAGTTTTCCAGACCAATATTCTTCTTATCTTATTAGCAATTTTGGAGGGCCATCCAGTTCTAGGTAAAGTCAGTGTTGTACCAGATTTAAGCTGCTCTTGACGTGTTCATAGTGTCCATGGTACATCTAATGCCTTGGAAAAAAAATTCTATCCTTCTGCTCACTAATAACTTTAACAATGAGATCCCTCTGCTGTGTTGTAAGCTGTTTA
Source organism: Anomaloglossus baeobatrachus (assembly GCF_048569485.1). Classification (NCBI taxonomy): domain Eukaryota; kingdom Metazoa; phylum Chordata; class Amphibia; order Anura; family Aromobatidae; genus Anomaloglossus; species Anomaloglossus baeobatrachus. The sequence continues at coordinate 20,910,698 of NC_134358.1, read as the reverse complement.
TGGGCTATGGCTTCTGCTGTAAAATTCAACTAAAATGTCTGGAAAAGTCTCCCAGAACAGCAAAACTTTTTATGGGGTTAATCAGAATCCCTGTAAATGATGGAGGACATGCACTGACTGCTAAATAACATGTGTGAATGTGATTGGCTGACCGTGAACACAACCACACCCCCAATCATAACAGGGTGTTCACACTTTTGCAACTCTATTTTTCCCTTCAAAATAATCTCACTTTTCTAAATTAAATTGTACAAATTATGTGTGAAATTAAATTAAAGGTAGAAAAAAATCTTGTTGGCATGGTTTTTTTTTATATGACAGTAAATAAATTATATATATTTTCTTATCGATTTTAATACACATTGGCTCCACCCATGAGGAGCAGTTCTTTGATCAGAGCGAAAGCCATGTGGTCATCATTGGAGACTTGAAGCTAAAAGTATACCATTTTTTTTTCTTCAATGAGTACATTAACCCCTTCATAACCAAGTCATTAGCTGTGTCTGTCTCTTTAATACATAATTCCCAGCACATGTCAGTAGATATATGCAGCTAACAGGCAAGGGTGGATCTGTGATCCACCTGCGCCTGTTAATCCCTTAGATTGGGACTCTGAGATCGCAATTTAATGCGCTCTGGCTGGAATCACGCTGTTTCCCGCCGCCATCGTGGCACCATGATGCGATCACAGGCTGCCAATGGGATTCGTGGGGTCTGAGGATGACCTGTCGCTGTCATTACATGTTTACTGTGAATGCCGCAGAGCGCAGCACTCACAGGATAGCAGCATTTCTGCTGAAGCATCGCTCTGATCAGGAGAAGCGTTCAGATAGTGCAGCCTAAAGTCCTCTAGGAAAACTAGTAAAAATCATTAAAAAAATCTAATAAAAAAAGTTTTAAAAAATATGAAAAAATACTCAAAACCCCCCCTAAACGTTCAAATCAGCCCTCTATTGCTCTATTGAGAATTAAACAATAATAAGAAAAAAGGAAAAAAATATACAAATTTGGTATCGCTGCGTTCACAAATGCCCGATCCATATATATATATACTGTATTTGTGTGTGTGTGTGTGTGTATATATATATATATATATATATATATACACACTAGCTGTACTACCCGACTTCGCCCGGGTTAATAACTGTTGTTTACAAAATAGAATATATTAACATTCCCGGGATAGAATGTATAAATAGAATGTATTAACGCCCGGGATAGTAACTGTCTCTCTGTTTCTCTCCCATTCTCTGTCTGTCTCCCCCTCTGTATATATCTCTCTGTCTCTCTCTCTATATCTTTGTCTGTCTGTCTCTTTCCCTGTCTGTCTCTGACTATCTCTGTCTCTTTCTCCGTCTGTCTCAATCTCTTTCCCTGTCTGTATATCTATCTCTGTCACTTTCCCTGTCTGTCTCTTTCCCTGTCTGTCTCTTTCCCTGTCTGTCTCTTTCCCTCTCTTTCCCTGTCTGTCTCTGTCCTTCTTTCCCTCTGACTCTTTCCCTGTGTCTGTCTCTTTGTCTGTCTCTTTACCTGTCTTTGTCTGTCTCTTACCCTGTCTGTCTCTTTTCCTTTCTTTCCCTGTCTGTCTATTTCCCTGTGTCTGTCTCTGTCTCTTTGTCTGTGTCTGTATCTTTCCCTGTCAGTCTGTCTCTTTGTGTCTATCTCTTACCCTGTCTATGTCTGTTTCTTACCCTGTCTGTGTCTGTCTCTCTCTTTCCCTCTCTTTCCCTGTCTGTCTGTCTCTTTCCCTGTCAGTCTGTCTCTTTGTCTGTGGCTGTGTCTTTGTGTCTGTCTCTTACCCTGTCTGTGTCTGTCTCTTACCCTGTCTGTGTCTGCCTCTTTCTATGTCTGTGTCTGTCTATATATATAATGTGTCACACGGTGGCTCAGTGGTTAGCACTGCAGTCTTGCAGCGCTGGGGTCCTGGGTTCAAATCCCACCAAGGACACCATCTGCAAGGAGTTTGTATGTTCTCCCCGTGTTTGTGTGGGTTTCCTCCGGTTTCCTCCACATTCCAAAGACATACAGATAGGGACTCTAGATTGTGAGCCCCAATGGGGACAGTGTTGCAAATGTATGTAAAAGCGCTGTGGAATTAATAGCGCTATGTAAATGAATAAAACTATTATTATATATATATTTTTTTTTGTATTATTAATTATTTATTTATTTTTTAAATAGTTACAAATAATTAATCATCTGGATTACAGAACCAGCGTCAACAGCAGAGACGAACAGGAGCAGAGGAAAAAGAAGAAAATAATAATCATAACAGGCGCAACTTAAAAAAAATGATTTTGCACAAAATGAAAAAAACCCAAACTGTTAAATATAAATAACTGGATAAAAAATAGGCGCGAATACAATAGTGACTCGTCTCCAATCTGTTCCATAAGAAGGCGTCTCTTGCCGTCATTGTCTTCCTTCGCTTAGATACAATGTATTCGCTCTTCGCACCTCCGTTTGTGGTTTTTTCAGGCCTCTTTCTGTCTGTATCCTCTGCACCCGGATCCTAAATAAGACAATATTCTTCTTTTGTGCAGAGAATAATTTACCATGGCTATTTTCTGCTCAACTGCCTGCTCCACTCAACCAAAAAAAGCAACCCTTTATTTTATTAAGTGAATGAGAGGCCTGCTGTGAAAAATATATCAGAGGTAAAGTGGGAAAGAGCTCTGTCCCCAGGTGAAGGAAATATTCCGCTTCTATTCCACTGTTCCTCAACTAAAAGGATTCGGCATGGCGGGGCCGGGGCAGGGTGTCACAATCAGCATTTAAATGGAAATATCTTCGGCGTTGTTCCACCTGGAGAAACAAAGGGCTCAACGTAAAGTCCCCGCGCCACCGAGAGGTTGCATTAATCTGCATTTAGTGATACATAGCCGGCCTCGCTGTGCGGAGAGATGACGGACGGCCGCTTGCCCGGCTCTGCTTTCCTCTGCCGTACTCCAGCTCCAAAACGCTTGTGATCTGGCACTGTAATCCATCACACAACTTCCCTACCTGATCATTCTGTTTTAATTGACTGGCGAGAGATCACAGGAGGAGCTGGGAATTGCCTGAGTAAGGCCGGCACCACACGTCCACAATGCAGGGTCCGTCTGGGGATGTCTGGACCGGCCGCAAGTCTCCAAACCAGAAAGAGCCATATAAATGCCTCTTAGGTAGTGTTGAGCGGACCCAAACTGTAAAAATCCGGATCCGCGCGGTTTCAGCGTCCAATCCGGGTCCGACCCGGACGCGGGAATCCAGCTGCACGATCCGGATTTGGGATTTTTTTTCTCCCCTCTCTCTCTCTCTCTCTCTCTCCCCTTTCTCTCTCTCTCCTCTCTCTCCTCTCTCTCCTCTCTCTCTCCTCTCTCTCTCCTCTCTCTCTCTCTCCTCTCTCCTCTCTCTCTCCTCTCTTTCTCTCTCTCTCTCTCTCCTCTCTCATCTCTCTCTCTCCTCTCTCTCTCCTCTCTCTCTCCTCTCTCATCTCTCTCTCCTCTCTCTCTCCTCTCTCTCTCTCTCCTCTCTCTCTCTCCTCTCTCTCTCTCTCTCCTCTCTCTCTCTCTCTCTCCTCTCTCTCTCTCTCTCTCTCTCCTCTCTCTCTCTCCTCTCTCTCTCTCCTCTCTCTCTCCTCTCTCTCTCTCTCTCTCCTCTCTCTCTCTCCTCTCTCTCTCTCCTCTCTCTCTCCTCTCTCTCCTCTCTCTCTCTCCTCTCTCTCTCTCTCCTCTCTCTCTCTCCTCTCTCTCTCTCTCTCTCCTCTCTCTCCTCTCTCTCTCCTCTCTCTCTCTCTCCTCTCTCGCTCCTCTTTCTCTCGTCCCGGATTCCGCTCCCCATTGGCTTATATGTGCCCAGATTCCTGATCGATTCCGGACTTCTTTGTCAACCCACCACTGATCCGCCGGACCCGGATTATGAGCAATCCGCTCAACTCTACTCTTAGGCTGTTGTGTTTGGGGCAGGAGACACGCAGGTCCTGGCATAGAAGACCACAATATTCGAGGAAAAACATGGAAGTACTGGAGTAGGTAATGGTGGTAACCACATCAAGATGTTGGACAATCAGTGGCTCTTGTGGTCATCAGTGATTTGCACTCCAACCAAGAAATGACTGGTCACATGGGCATTGGTCACCACATCAAGATGTTGGAGAATCAGTGGCTCTTGTGGTCATCAGTGATTTGCACTCTGACCAAGAAATGACTGGCCACATGAACATTGGTCACCATATCAAGATGTTGGAGAATCAGTGGCTCTTGTGGTCATCAGTGATTTGCACTCCAACCAAGAAATGACTGGTCACATGGGCATTGGTCACCACATCAAGATGTTGGAGAATCAGTGGCTCTTGTGGTCATCAGTGATTTGCACTCCAACCAAGAAATGACTGGTCACATGGACATTGGTCAACAACTGACCAATAACTATGCAGTGGCCAACAGCTTGCTCAGAAAAATTTAATATAAGCTGCTGGACCTCAATCTAAAATCTAAACAATGTCCCATATGCCAGTTATAATATTAGTGTATTATGTGGCAGAGGGGACTTCAGTAGTGATGAGTGAGCACTACCATGCTCGGGTGCTCGGTGTTCGTAATGAGCAGCTGGAAACTTGGAGGGGCTCGACTCGTATATTGAGTATAATGGAAGTCAATAGGGAAGTCCGGCGGGATCTTCTGGAAAAATCCTTGAGTTCCCTATTGACTTCCATTATACTCGGTACACGAATCGAGCCAATCCAAGCATCCAACTGCTCATTACAAGCACAGAGCACCTGGGCATGGTAGTAGTCCTCAGCCCTCCTCTGGTTTCCGGGCATTGGTACAACTTCTACCTTTTTATGCAAGAACTACTCAATGACACGAGTCACACACAACTTTTTAAAGGGAAATTGCTGGCCAGTCATGTGTGTAGCTTTTTGCACCTGCCTTTTGTTGACATACAGTGTATAGTGGTGAAATAAGTATTGAACACGTCACCAATTTTCTTAATGAATATATTTGTAAAAGTGCTATTGACATGAATTTCTCACTAGATGTTGGTAAAAACCGAATCAATTCACACAGGCAAAGAAATCAAACCATAGCTGTACATAAATTAAGTTGTGTAATAATAATGAGAAATGACACAGGGAAAAAGTATTGAACACATGGCAGAAGAGAGGTGAAAAAAGCCCTGGAAACTTCTGACACCAGCTGAAATCTATCCATAAGTAAAAATAATATCAGCTGGTTCAACTCATGGCCCATGAAAAGGTGACTCATTACCAAGGTGCCACACAAGAAACATCTGATGATGGGTAAAACCAGTGAGCTGTCTCAAGACCTTCGTAACCTTATTCTTGCTAAACATACTGATGGCATTGGCTACAGATGAATTTCTAAACTACTGAATGTTCCAGTGAGTACTCTTGGGCCGAAATCTGGAAATGAAGATCATAATTTCATAATAAATTGGCAATGACCAGATGCTTCCCACAAGATTTCAGACAGAGGAGTGAAAAGAATTATCAGTAGAGTTCTACTAGAGCCAAGGACACCTGTGGAGAGCCACAGAAAGACCAAGAATAATTGTTTAAAAAAAAACAAGTAATGCACTCCCCTTTCATGGCTCGTATGCACGCTCCTGTATGCACGCTCCTGTATGCACACTCACCACGCAAGACTCCATTGCTGAACAAAAAGTATGTTCAAAAATGTTAAACATTTGCTCAACAACATTTAGACAAGCCTGTGAAATACTGGGAGAAAATAGTCTGGTCAGGTGAGACCAATATTAAACTCTTTGGAGGCCATAATACACACCATCTTTGGAGGCCAAAAAGCAAATTACCCCCAAAACACCAACAACAGTGAAGTGTGGAGGTGGGATCTTCAAGGTGTCTATATAGAGTGTTTGATGTATTTTTACCTTTATGCAGCTTGTGTGTTTGTCTTATGTATGATGTGTAGTTTGGGTTAGAAGAAAGCCAATCAGGCGTGTGCTCAGTCAATGAACAATCAGATGTCTAGACAGAATAAGTCAGAGATAAAAACTCACCCCCACTCCCTGTAGAGAAACATAGACTCACCACATTGTGGAAAGATCAAGACCTGCCCTGATTTCCTGAAGAAAGTTGAGTTTCTGCCCTCACTTCCTGTAAAGAGATAAAGACCTGCCTTCACTTCCTGTAAAGAGATAAAGACCTGCCTTCACTTCCTGTATAAAGATAAAGACCTGCCCTTCACTTCCTGTAATGAGATAAATGACCTGCCCTTCACTTCCTGTAATGAGATCAATGACCTGCCCTTCACTTCCTGTAATGAGATCAATGACCTGCCCTTCACTTCCTGTAATGACATAAATGACCTGCCCTTCACTTCCTGTAATGAGATAAATGACCTGTCTTCACTTCCTGTAATGAGATAAATGACCTGCCCTTCACTTCCTGTAATGAGATAAATGACCTGTCTTCACTTCCTGTAATGAGATAAATGACCTGCCCTTCACTTCCTGTAATGACATAAATGACCTGCCCTTCACTTCCTGTAATGAGATAAATGACCTGTCTTCACTTCCTGTAATGAGATAAATGACCTGCCCTTCACTTCCTGTAATGAGATAAATGACCTGTCTTAACTTCCTGTAATGAGATAAATGACCTGCCCTTCACTTCCTGTAATGAGATAAATGACCTGCCCTTCACTTCCTGTAAAGAGATAAAGACCTGCCTTCACTTCCTGTAATGAGATCAATGACCTGCCCTTCACTTCCTGTAATGAGATCAATGACCTATCCTTCACTTCCTGTAATGAGATAAATGACCTTCCCTTCACTTCCTGTAATGAGATCAATGACCTGCCCTCACTTCCTGTAATGAGATAAATGACCTGTCCTTCACTTCCTGTAATGAGATAAATGACCTGCCCTTCACTTCCTGTAATGAGATCAATGACCTGCCCTTCACTTCCTGTAATGAGATAAATGACCTGCCCTTCACTTCCTGTAATGAGATCAATGACCTGCCCTTCACTTCCTGTAATGAGATAAATGACCTGCCCTTCACTTCCTGTAATGAGATAAATGACCTGCCTTCACTTCCTGTAATGAGATAAATGACCTGTCTTCACTTCCTGTAAAGAGATAAAGACCTGCCGTTCTGTAATGGCCATACTGGTGTCACCACACTGTCCTGACCCTCTCCCTCAGTGGGGACATCCATTCTCTCACCTGCCTTACTATTCTGTGGTGGCTGCCTCATCCCCAGTCCATGTTGCTGCCTCCCAGAGACTGTGGTTTCCTGGTACTGCGTATGCGGCCTCGCCCCTTTTCTTAATGGCCCAGACTTTGACCCGGAAGTGCCTCTCAGTTCAGCTGAGAGGTTTCAGGTATTTAAGGCACCTTCACTTTAAGGGAGGTGCCTGGGCAATGAGTTCTCAAAGTTGCTAGTTCTCAGGTCCCATTGTGTTGCTGCTGTCATTGTGCTAAGTGCTGCTGCTAATATTTATCTATATTTCAGTGTTGTGCCAGTTTGCTGATCTGCTGTTGCCGCTTCTATCCACATTAGTTGGCTACCACCATACCTGCCACTGCAAGTAACCACACCGGTCGCTGCTCCATCCATTCATCCTGGATGGATGCACATCTCCACCTGCTGTTGCTGTCAATACTACCAGAGACAGTATTATGTCTGTGGCATCAGCTCTTGGGGTACCACAGATTCCCTGGGGCTGCCCTCTGCCAGCCACTTACCAGTGTGTGTACCTGCTGCCACCTCTGGTGGCAGTAGTGAATACTTGTCAGCTGGTCCAGTTCTCTCATCCAGGCAAGTGAATGATACATTCAGTCCAGTGGACCCACTAATACAGTACCCGTCCTGCGAGCAAAATACCTTCACGTCCTGCAGAGAGACGAAGACCTAGCCTTCACTTCCTGTAAACAGATAAAGACCTGCCCTTTACTTCCTATAGAGAGTCACAAACTTTTCTTCACTTCCTCAGGAGCAATAAAGAACTGCCTTCACTCCATGTAACGATATAAAGACCTGCCCCTCACTTCCTGTAAAAAGATAAACACTCATTACCCCTTCCGTTATAGATTAAAGAATGGACGTCTGGAACACCAATAGTGTGAACATGGTGCAAGACTCAAAAACATATAACTATACAATAGGATAGAGAGTTGCACACCAGTCACAATGTATATGGGAATGATGAAAAGCAGAACTGCTATGGGAATGGTAGACTGAAAAATACAATGGACTATCTGAAATAAGTGAAAAACATGAAAATGGAATGTGTATAACTGCTATGAATAATAGGAATGAGAGATGTTTAGCCATTGTATTGCTCAAGGCAAAAGAGCCCCAAAACCAACGCCAAGGTAATCTCACCTGCAGTTAAAAATCTTTTGCATTGATCAATACAATGGATAAACATCTCTTATATTCCTATTATTCATAGCAGTTATGCATATTCCATTTTCATGTTTTTCATTTTTTCAGATAGTCCATTGTATTTTTCAGTCTAGTATTCCCAAAGCAGTTCTGCTTTTCATTATTCCCCTATACATTGTGACTGGTGTGCAACTCTTTATCCTATTGTACACTTCCTTTATAGAGACATATTCTTGCCCCCACTTCCTGTAAAGAGACATAGATCCGCCCAGGCTTCCTGTAAAGAGATATAGATCTGCCCTAACTTTCTGTAAAGAGGCATAGATCTGCCCCCACTTCCTGTAAAGAGACATAGATCCGCCACCACTTCCTGTAAAGAGACATAGATCCGCCACCACTTCCTGTAAAGAGACATAGATCCGCCACCACTTCCTGTAAAGAGACATAGATCCGCCCCCACTTCCTGTAAAGAGACATAGATCCGCCCCCACTTCCTGTAAAGAGACATAGATCTGCCCCCACTTCCTGTAAAGAGACATAGATCCGCCACCACTTCCTGTAAAGAGACATAGATCCGCCACCACTTCCTGTAAAGAGACATAGATCCGCCACCACTTCCTGTAAAGAGACATAGATCCGCCACCACTTCCTGTAAAGAGACATAGATCCGCCCCCACTTCCTGTAAAGAGACATAGATCCGCCCCCACTTCCTGTAAAGAGACATAGATCTGCCCCCACTTCCTGTAAAGAGACATAGATCCGCCACCACTTCCTGTAAAGAGACATAGATCCGCCACCACTTCCTGTAAAGAGACAAAGATCCGCCACCACTTCCTGTAAAGAGACATAGACCTGCCCCTGCTTCTTGTAAAGAGACATAGACCTGCCCCTGCTTCCTGTAAAGAGACACAGACCTGCCCCTGCTTCCTGTAAAGAGACATAGACCTGCCCCTGCTTCCTGTAAAGAGACACAGACCCGCCCCTGCTTCCTGTAAAGAGACACAGACCCGCCCCTGCTTCCTGTAAAGAGACATAGACCTGCCCCTGCTTCCTGTAAAGAGACATAGACCTGCCCCTGCTTCCTGTAAAGAGACACAGACCCGCCCCTGCTTCCTGTAAAGAGACACAGACCCGCCCCTGCTTCCTGTAAAGAGACATAGACCTGCCCCTGCTTCCTGTAAAGAGACACAGACCCGCCCCTGCTTCCTGTAAAGAGACACAGACCCGCCCCTGCTTCCTGTAAAGAGACATAGACCCGCCCCTGCTTCCTGTAAAGAGACACAGACCCGCCCCTGCTTCCTGTAAAGAGACACAGACCCGCCCCTGCTTCCTGTAAAGAGACATAGACCTGCCCCTGCTTCCTGTAAAGAGACACAGACCTGCCCCTGCTTCCTGTAAAGAGACACAGACCTGCCCCTGCTTCCTGTAAAGAGACACAGACCTGCCCCTGCTTCCTGTAAAGAGACATAGACCCGCCCCTGCTTCCTGTAAAGAGACATAGACCCGCCCCTGCTTCCTGTAAAGAGACACAGACCTGCCCCTGCTTCCTGGATAAAGACATAAACCCACCCCCACTTCCTGTAAGGGACATAGACCTGCCCCTGCTTCCTGGATAAAGACATAAACCCACCCCCACTTCCTGTAGAGACATAGACCTGCCCCCACTTCCTGTAAAAAGACATAGACCCAGCCCCTCTTGCTGTAAAGAGACATAGACCCGCCCCCCACATTCTGTAAAGAAACACAGACGCGCCTCCACTTCCTGGAAAAAGACATAGACCCGCCTCCACTTCCTGGAAAAAGACATAGACCCGCCTCCACTTCCTGTGGAGCGATAAGGACCCGCTATCGCTTCCTGTAATCCAGCTCTTTAGCATTACTGCTAGAGACGGATTACACTTGAAAACACTGTAAAGCAAATAAAACCGTACAGAGACACTGTGTTGCCGGCACTTTGGGTGGATTTTTTCAGCCTAGAAATGAAATACTTTGCATGTACTGTTTGCTAGTTACTGACATGGATCTTACTACAGTTGGCAGCCTTCTTTGCCTTCTTACATTGGCCGATGCTGATACACGTCTTCCCCAGGGGGCACGTGGCACATTGCGTACACATGACTGTTACTTCTCACCTGAATGCCCTGCTCATCGGCTGTGAGGCCGGACCAGGTGGAGATGACGGACCAATCTATTGGCAGCACTGAATAAACAGGAGCCGCGATGACGACTTCTGTACTTTCATAAACTGTTGCGTTATCCACTTTTTCTTTGCCTTAGGACTCGTGACCTCTTCTGCATCCAATTCATCTTGGAAATGGATTTTATCTGCTCCATAACCGGTTCCTTTTAATAAAAAGCAAATTATGTTTTTATGGCCAAGCAAACTGTTTATCCTATCGAATGAGTCCTGCACAGTAAATAAATAATGTGTAAACTGTCAAAAAAACTCCACAATGCACAGATGTATGGTAACATATGGCATCTCTAGACAACAGAGGAGACGCTTACTGAAAAGTGTAACGGAAGCATATGCTGCTCAATACCCCCAAGGATAGATGAGCGAATACAGGATGCATCATCCAGAATGAACTGTTCGGTCAAGACCGCAGGGCACCATCTAAAAAGTTTCATTGTGTGAGTGAATGATACAATTGTTGTGTCCTTGGAGCGAGCAACTACTTTACCTGTGATTCCGCATCAGTAGATGTTATATATGGTTGTGTGAGGGGTGGGTGAAACCTCCGCTCTTCCTTCACAGCACAGACTTGTGATATCTTGTGGCACTGCAAGAAAATGTTGTAGTTGGTTGTCTATGGGAATAAGAGTCTTCTTGGTTTGAGCATCGGATAAGGGCCAGGTAGACCCTGATGCTGACTGAGAGATGACACTGGTTGTCACGGGGTTCTTCTCCGATATCACACAATCAACAGAGCGAGAGATGATTGAGCAATCCAAAAAACATTTATTCCAAGGAAAATCAGACGGTCCATAAAATAATCCCCCACACAAAGGGTAAAATAGTCCAGTAATGGGGTAAATGTCCCGGGGATCAGTTCAAATTCTCCAGCAGTCCTTTTCCAGGAAAATCAGGGTTTCTCAACGGCTCTCTGGGGTGCTGCCTGTAGCCGCAGCTTTTCTCCCCAGAGGATGAATCTTCCTGCTCCTCTCTTGAAGTTTTCAGACAGACTGAATAATCTCCCAGGTAAACAGAGATTTTGGGTGGATTCTAGGCCTTATCCCCCAGACCTAGGGACAGAAGCACTGCAGGGGGTTAAAACCCTGCAGACAGGATAAATAATACATAGAATGGACAGAGCACCACACCTAAAATACGAACCTACACAAATGATACACAACCCACCATATTCCACCATCACACTGGTGCACTAAGCAACCACCGGTTTGGAGAAGAAGTTTGGAGGTAAAGATGAGCCATTCTTCCTGAAATTCTAATTTACTCCAATTTGGCCAGAAATTCAATTTGCATCAAATAATACATTGAGAATTACACCTGCCCAGAAGGGTTTCAAATAAGTTCATACTCCCTTCGTTGTGTCTGCCACCTATTTCTCCGATCGGCTCCACTTTTTGCTCTCCTCTCTTCTTCTCATTCTGGGCCTGGTGAGCAGACATTCTTTAATAGATCCCCATACAATCATGTAGGGGGGGGTGAAAAGAGGAGATACGGATAATACATGGGGCTCCTCGGCTGACCCTAAGATTGGGGACCCTGTGCTGTTCCTTATCCCAACGCTAGACTTAAGGGTAGTCAGGATCGAACCTACAACAGGGCCCTGCCTGCTGTCCTGGCCTTGATGACTATGTCCTCACCACTCAGAGAACAGACCGGGATGGAGATCCCAAAACCCACCAACAAGGTATGACAAACAGGGGTAAAATTAAACCTCATACACTCCAATGACCTACACCAGGAACAATTAAGGAAATACGGGTGAGAAATAATAAGGGAAAGGAGGTAGTACAAAAACACGCAACTTGCACAAACCGCAGTAGACAGCATAGGAGCAACTCTGGTCCCAGGCTAGCTCCTAACTGAATAGAATAACCAACACAATACCCAAGAAGCAGAGGGCTTAAATCCCTGACGGAAGTGATTAAGTGCTGACAGCTGAGCAAGTCTGCTGCTGCGCCAGTGAAGCAATTAACCCCTAATGGGCTCGAACGAAAAAACTACATTTAAAGTGCATAGTCCCAGATGGTAAATGAGAAAGTTGACCCCGAGTCTGTCCTTATGCACGTGACAGCAGGACACAAGTCATTGACATCAATGATGAATATTGTGCCACGTGTGGTTGGTGGAGCCTATAGCAGAATGACAGCACCAGAGGCCCAGAATGAGTAAAAGGCCGATGAGGAGCCATTTGAAGACCCGGTGGAACAGGTATGAGAAGGGTGGAGGAGAGGTGAGTATAGTCGATTGGTTCCTGTCTATTAGGAAGTAATTAAAGACAGAGGTTTGGCACCAAATGTAGACTGTTGAAGGTCCACATGCGGTGCATATTGAAACTGCAGTTCAACTGTAAAACATGTTATGTTTAAAGATTGGTGACCTGGTTGACGTGACTCAGAAACTGGTGGGAGCTTGTAGGAAACGATGGTGGATGAAGACCAGGAGTGGCTTGGACAATTGAGAGATTGCCCGTAGGCTAGAGGTGCGAAGGTGTAATGGAGGGGCAGACAAGCAGCTGTGTGGGGGGGGCTACTTGATGTGCTGGGTTAGCATTAGAGATGAGCAGATTCGTGGAAGTTGGGTTGTCCGGGTCCAGCTTGACTTTAGATAAAGTACTGTTCTGGACCTGAACTTGACCTGAACCCCAATGGAAGTCACTGATTGGGCAGTTTGGGTCTTCGCCCACATACAGGCGGTCATAAACAGGGAAGGATGGCGCAGTTTTCTTTTTCCTATCACGCTGTTGCTACTCACAGAGAAAGCCATTCAAAGACTGCAAGCGGCTCACATTGGGCCGAGTGCTGAGCCTACACGAGTGCCGAGCCTACACGAGTGCCGAGCATACACGAGTGCCGAGCCTACACGAGTGCCAAGCCTACACGAGTGCCGAGCCTACACGAGTGCCGAGCGTACACGAGTGCCGAGACTACACGAGTGCCAAGCCTACACGAGTGCCGAGACTACACGAGTGCCGAGCCTACAAGAGTGCCGAGCCTGCAAGAGTGCCGAGCCTACTCGAGTGTCGAGCCTACACGAGTGCCGAGCGTACACGAGTGCCGAGACTACACGAGTGCCGAGCCTACACGAGTGCCGAGCCTACACGAGTGCCAAGCCTACACGAGTGCCGAGCCTACACGAGTGCCAAGCGTACACGAGTGCTGAGCCTACACGAGTGCCGAGCCTACACGAGTGCCGAGACTACACGAGTGCCGAGACTACACGAGTGCCGAGACTACACGAGTGCCGAGACTACACGAGTGCCAAGCCTACACGAGTGCCGAGACTACACGAGTGCCGAGCCTACACGAGTGCCGAGACTACACGAGTGCCGAGCCTACACGAGTGCCGAGCCTACACAAGTGCCGAGCCTACACGAGTGCCGAGCCTACACGAGTGCTAAGCGTAAACGAGCACAGCGATGCTCGATGGAGTGGTTTCACTCGGACACTGATTTATTTGTAACGTCCATGTTTGATACGAACAAGCAAACTTTAAAAGTAAGCAAAATTTTTTTTTTACAAATTTTTTTTGCCACCTACAAAAAGAAAAATATGCGTGTTTGGCATCTATATAATCGTAATAACCTGGTCATATTGGCAGGGTGAGACGTCCTTTTTATTGTATAGTGAAAATGGTATATAAAAAAATGAATAAAATGGCGGAATTGCACTTTGTTTGTAATTTTGCCCCACACTTGTAATTTTTTTTCCCTATTTTCCAATAAATCAAATGATAAAATGAAGGGTGTCGTTCAAATATACAACTCTTCCTGCAAAAAACAAAAGTTAAAATGTCTTTATTGATATGTTATTACCCTGCCTAACAGGCCCATTATATATATACTAGAAGGTGGCCCGATTCTATGCATCGGGTATTCTAGAATTTACGTATTGTGTAGTTCATGTATGATTTTTGTTATATATATATAGATGTTGTTGTCTGTAGTTACCAAGTGTTTGTGTAGGCGATGTACATGTTCTGGGTGTTGTCTGAGTGTGGCGGGTGGTGAGAGCGGTGTTGTATGTGTGTTGCGTGTGTTGCGTTGTTTGTGGAGCGCTGTGTGTCTGTCGCGTTGTGTGTGTGTTGCGCGGTTTGTGTGGGTGTGGTGTGTTTTGGGGGGAGGTATGTTTTGTGCAATGTGTGTGTGTTGCGTGGTATGTGCGTATATTTATGTATGCCGCGGTGTTTGTGTGTTGGGTGTTGTGTGTGTGCGGCGTTGTCTGTGTGTGTGGGTGTCTGTGTAGGGCGGTGTTTGAGGTTCCCAGTGTGTGTGTGGTGTGTTGTGTGTGTGTGTGTTGGGGGGAGGTGTGCACCTCCCATCGTGCTCCATCCCCCATGCTGCGCACCCCCATCGTGCTCCATCCCTCATGCTGCGCACTCCCCATCGTGCTCCATCCCCCATGCTGTGCACTCCCCATTGTGCTCCATCCTCCATGCTGCGCACTCCCCATCGTGCTCTTTTCCCCATGTTGCGCACCCCCCATCATGCTCCATCCCCCATGCTGCGCACCCCCCATCGTGCTCCATCCCCCATGCTGCGCACTCCCCATCGTGCTACATGCCCCATGCTGCGCACCCCCCATCGTGCTACATCCCCCATGCTGTGCACCCCATCGTGCTCCATCCCCCATGCTATAATAGTTCTCCTATTATACTCAGAGAGGAGTATATTAGGAGGACTGTAATAGGAGGAGTAGTCCTGGGGGGAGAGGAGTATAATGCCGGCTCCCTGCACATGTGTACCGGAAGCCGGTGTACGCTGGTAACTATGATACACATCGGGTAACTAAGGGACCTTAGTTACCCGATGTGTATAATGGTTACCAGCGTTCACCGGCTCCGTCACGATCCCAGCATCGCAAGGTTATGTCTGGCGATGCGTGCGGAGGGCCGAGGCGAGCGAGCAATCCATGTGGAGGGCGGGGCCAGGCTGAGGCGAGCGACCAATCCGTGGGGGGGCGGAGCCGAGGCGAGCAGCCAATCCGTGCAGAGGGGCGGGGCCATGGCGAGCCCAGCGGCCAATCAGCTTTGTGTCACCGTAAGGACACAATTTTGGAGCAAGACAGACAGACAGACAGACAGACAGAATAAGGCAATTATATATATAAACTAGAAGGTGGCCCGATTCTACGCATCGGGTATTCTAGAATTTACGTATTGTGTAGTTCATGTATGATTTTTGTTATAGATATAGATATATATATATATATATAGATGTTGTTGTGTGTAGTTACCAAGTGTTTGTGTAGGGCGCTGTACATGTTCTGGGTGTTGTGTGGGTGTGGCGGGGGGTGAGAGTGGTGTTGTATGTGTGTTGCGTTGTTTGTGGAGCGCTGTGTGTCTGTCGCGTTGTGTGTGTGTGTGTTGCGCGGTTTGTGTGGGTGTGGTGTGTTTTGGGGGGAGGCATGTTTTGTGCAATGTGTGTGTTGTGCGGTATGTGCGTATATTTATGTATGCCGCGGTGTTTGTGTGTGTGCAGCGTTGTCTGTGTGTGTGGGTGTCTGTGTATGGCGGTGTTTGTGGTTCCGTGTGTCTGTGTGTGTGTGTGTTGGGGGGAGGTGTGCACCTCCCATCGTGCTCCATCCCCCATGCTGCGCACCTCCCATCATGCCCCATCCCCTATGCTGCGCATTCCCCATCGTGCTCCATCCTCCATGCTGCGCACCCCCCATCGTGCTCTATCCCCAATGCTGCGCATTCCCCATCGTGCTCCATCCCCCATGCTGCGCACCCCCCATCGTGCTCCATCCCCAATGCTGCGCACTCCCCATTGTGCTCCATCCTCCATGCTGCGCATTCCCCATCGTGCTCCATCCTCCATGCTGCGCACTCCCCATCATGCTCCATCCCCCATGCTGCGCACCCACCATCGTGCTACATCCCCCATGCTGCGCACCCCCCATCGTGCTACATCCCCTATGCTGCGCACTCCCCATCGTGCTACATCCCCCATGCTGCGCACTCCCCATCGTGCTACATCCCCCATGCTGCGCACCCCCCATCGTGCTACATCCCCCATCGTGCTACATCCCCCATCGTGCTACATCCCCCATGCTGCGCACCCGCTATCGTGCTCCATCCGCCATGCTGCGCACCCGCCATCGTGCTCCATCCGCCATGCTGCGCACTCCCCATCGTGCTACATCCCCCATGCTGCGCACTCCCCATCGTGCTACATCCCCCATGCTGCGCACTCCCCATCGTGCTACATCCCCCATGCTGCGCACTCCCCATCGTGCTACATCCCCCATGCTGCGCACTCCCCATCGTGCTACATCCCCCATGCTGCGCACCCCCCATCGTGCTACATCCCCCATGCTGCGCACTCCCCATCAGGCTACATCCCCCATGCTGCGCACCCGCCATCGTGCTCCATCCGCCATGCTGCGCACTCCCCATCGTGCTACATCCGCCATGCTGCGCACTCCCCATCGTGCTACATCCCCCATGCTGCGCACTCTCCATCGTGCTACATCCCCCATGCTGCGCACTCCCCATCGTGCTACATCCCCCATGCTGCGCACTCCCCATCGTGCTACATCCCCCATGCTGCGCACCCCCCATCGTGCTACATCCCCCATCGTGCTACATCCCCCATCGTGCTACATCCCCCATCGTGCTACATCCCCCATGCTGCGCACCCCCCATCGTGCTACATCCCCCATCGTGCTACATCCCCCATCGTGCTACATCCCCCATCGTGCTACATCCCCCATGCTGCGCACTCCCCATCGTGCTACATCCCCCATGCTGCGCACCCGCCATCGTGCTCCATCCGCCATGCTGCGCACTCCCCATCGTGCTACATCCCCCATGCTGCGCACTCCCCATCGTGCTACATCCCCCATGCTGCGCACTCCCCATCGTCCTACATCCCCCATGCTGCGCACCCCCCCATCGTGGTACATCCCCCATCGTGCTACATCCCCCATCGTGCTACATCCCCCATGCTGCGCACTCCCCATCGTGCTACATCCCCCATGCTGCGCACCCACCATCGTGCTCCATCCGCCATGCTGCGCACTCCCCATCGTGCTACATCCGCCATGCTGCGCACTCCCCATCGTGCTACATCCGCCATGCTGCGCACTCCCCATCGTGCTACATCCGCCATGCTGCGCACTCCCCATCGTGCTACATCCCCCATGCTGCGCACTCCCCATTGTGCTACATCCCCCATGCTGCACACTCCCCATCGTGCTACATCCCCCATGCTGCGCACTCCCCATCGTGCTACATCCCCCATGCTGCGCACTCCCCATCGTGCTACATCCCCCATGCTGCGCACTCCCCATCGTGCTACATCCCCCATGCTGCGCACCCCCCATCGTGCTACATCCCCCATCGTGCTACATCCCCCATCGTGCTACATCCCCCATCGTGCTACATTCCCCATGCTGCGCACTCCCCATCGTGCTACATCCCCCATGCTGTGCACCCGCCATCGTGCTCCATCCGCCATGCTGCGCACTCCCCATCGTGCTACATCCCCCATGCTGCGCACTCCCCATCGTGCTACATCCCCCATGCTGCGCACTCCCCATCGTCCTACATCCCCCATGCTGCGCACCCCCCATCGTGGTACATCCCCCATCGTGCTACATCCCCCATCGTGCTACATCCCCCATGCTGCGCACTCCCCATCGTGCTACATCCCCCATGCTGCGCACCCACCATCGTGCTCCATCCGCCATGCTGCGCACTCCCCATCGTGCTACATCCGCCATGCTGCGCACTCCCCATCGTGCTACATCCGCCATGCTGCGCACTCCCCATCGTGCTACATCCGCCATGCTGCGCACTCCCCATCGTGCTACATCCCCCATGCTGCGCACTCCCCATTGTGCTACATCCCCCATGCTGCACACTCCCCATCGTGCTACATCCCCCATGCTGCGCACTCCCCATCGTGCTACATCCCCTATGCTGCGCACTCCCCATCGTGCTACATCCCCCATGCTGCGCACTCCCCATCGTGCTACATCCCCCATGCTGCGCACCCCCCATCGTGCTACATCCCCCATCGTGCTACATCCCCCATCGTGCTACATCCCCCATGCTGCGCACTCCCCATCGTGCTACATCCCCCATGCTGCGCACCCGCCATCGTGCTCCATCCGCCATGCTGCGCACTCCCCATCGTGCTACATCCCCCATGCTGCGCACTCCCCATCGTGCTACATCCCCCATGCTGCGCACTCCCCATCGTGCTCCATCCGCCATGCTGCGCACTCCCCATCGTGCTACATCCGCCATGCTGCGCACTCCCCATCGTGCTACATCCGCCATGCTGCGCACTCCCCATCGTGCTACATCCGCCATGCTGCGCACTCCCCATCGTGCTACATCCCCCATGCTGCGCACTCCCCATTGTGCTACATCCCCCATGCTGCACACTCCCCATCGTGCTACATCCCCCATGCTGCGCACTCCCCATCGTGCTACATCCCCCATGCTGCGCACTCCCCATCGTGCTACATCCCCCATGCTGCGCACTCCCCATCGTGCTACATCCCCCATGCTGCGCACCCCCCATCGTGCTACATTCCCCATCGTGCTACATCCCCCATCGTGCTACATCCCCCATGCTGCGCACTCCCCATCGTGCTACATCCCCCATGCTGCGCACCCCGCCATCGTGCTCCATCCGCCATGCTGCGCACTCCCCATCGTGCTACATCCCCCATGCTGCGCACTCCCCATCGTGCTACATCCCCCATGCTGCGCACTCCCCATCGTGCTACATCCCCCATGCTGTGCACTCCCCATCGTGCTACATCCCCCATGCTGCGCACTCCCCATCGTGCTACATCCCCCATGCTGCGCACCCCCCATCGTGCTCCATCCCCCATGCTGCGCACCCCCCATCGTGCTACATCCCCCATGCTGCGCACTCCCCATCGTGCTACATCCCCCATGCTGCGCACTCCCCATCGTGCTACATCCCCCATGCTGCGCACTCCCCATCGTGCTGCATCGCCCATGCTGCGCACCCCCCATCATGCTACATCCCCAATCGTGCTACATCCCCCATGCTGCACACTCCCCATCGTGCTACATCCCCCATGCTGCGCACCCGCCATCGTGCTTCATCCGCCATGCTGCACACTCCCCATCGTGCTACATCCCCCATGCTGCGCACTCCCCATCGTGCTACATCCCCCATGCTGCGCACCTCCCCATCGTGCTACATCCCCCATGCTGCGCACCTCCCCATCGTGCTACATTCCCCATGCTGCGCACTCCCCATCGTGCTACATCCTCCATGCTGCGCACTCCCCATCGTGCTACATCCCCCATGCTGCGCATTCCCCATTGTGCTACATCCCCCATGCTGCGCACTCCCCATCGTGCTACATCCCTCATGCTGCGCACTCCCCATCGTGCTACATCCCCCATGCTGCGCACTCCCCATCGTGCTACATCCCCCATGCTGCGCACTCCCCATCGTGCTACATCCCCCATGCTGCGCACCCCCCATCGTGCTACATCCCCCATGCTGCGCACCCCCCATCGTGCTACATCCCCCATGCTGTGCACCCCCCATCGTGCTACATCCCCCATGCTGCGCACCCCCCATCGTGCTACATCCCCCATGCTGCGCACTCCCCATCGTGCTCCATCCTCCATGCTGCGCACTCCCCATTGTGCTCCATCCTCCATGCTGCGCACTCCCCATCGTGCTCCATCCCCCATGCTGCGCACCCCCCATCGTGCTACATCCCCCATGCTGCGCACCCCCCATCGTGCTACATCCCCCATGCTGTGCACCCCCATCGTGCTACATCCCCCATGCTGCGCACCCCCCATCGTGCTACATCCCCCATGCTGCGCACTCCCCATCGTGCTCCATCCTCCATGCTGCGCACTCCCCATTGTGCTCCATCCTCCATGCTGCGCACTCCCCATCGTGCTCCATCCCCCATGCTGCGCACCCCCCATCGTGCTACATCCCCCATGCTGCGCACCCCCCATCGTGCTACATCCCCCATGCTGCGCACTCCCCATCGTGCTACATCCCCCATGCTGCGCACTCCTCATCGTGCTACATCCCCCAAGCTGCGCAACCCCCATCTTGCTACATCCCCCATCGTGCTACATCCCCCATCGTGCTACATCCCCCATGCTGCGCACTCCCCATCGTGCTACATCCCCCATGCTGCGCACTCCCCATCGTGCTACATCCCCCATGCTGCGCACCCCCCATCGTGCTACATCCCCCATGCTGCGCACCCCCCATCGTGCTACATCCCCCATGCTGCGCACCCCCCATCGTGCTACATCCCCCATGCTGCGCACCCCCCATCGTGCTACATCCCCCATGCTGCGCACCCCCCATCGTGCTACATCCCCCATGCTGCGCACCCCCCATCGTGCTACATCCCCCGTCGTGCTACATCCCCCATCGTGCTACATCCCCCATCGTGCTACATCCCCCATGCTGCGCACTCCCCATCGTGCTGCATCCCCCATGCTGCGCACCCGCCATCGTGCTCCATCCGCCATGCTGCGCACTCCCCATCGTGCTACATCCCCCATGCTGCGCACTCCCCATCGTGCTACATCCCCCATGCTGCGCACTCCCCATCGTGCTACATCCCCCATGCTGCGCACCCCCCATCGTGGTACATCCCCCATCGTGCTACATCCCCCATCGTGCTACATCCCCCATGCTGCGCACTCCCCATCGTGCTACATCCCCCATGCTGCGCACCCGCCATCGTGCTCCATCCGCCATGCTGCGCACTCCCCATCGTGCTACATCCGCCATGCTGCGCACTCCCCATCGTGCTACATCCGCCATGCTGCGCACCCCCCATCATGCTACATCCGCCATGCTGCGCACTCCCCATCGTGCTACATCCCCCATGCTGCGCACTCCCCATTGTGCTACATCCCCCATGCTGCACACTCCCCATCGTGCTACATCCCCCATGCTGCGCACTCCCCATCGTGCTACATCCCCCATGCTGCGCACTCCCCATCGTGCTACATCCCCCATGCTGCGCACTCCCCATCGTGCTACATCCCCCATGCTGCGCACCCCCCATCGTGCTACATCCCCCATCGTGCTACATCCCCCATCGTGCTACATCCCCCATGCTGCGCACTCCCCATCGTGCTACATCCCCCATGCTGCGCACCCGCCATCGTGCTCCATCCGCCATGCTGCGCACTCCCCATCGTGCTACATCCCCCATGCTGCGCACTCCCCATCGTGCTACATCCCCCATGCTGCGCACTCCCCATCGTGCTACATCCCCCATGCTGTGCACTCCCCATCGTGCTACATCCCCCATGCTGCGCACTCCCCATCGTGCTACATCCCCCATGCTGCGCACCCCCCATCGTGCTCCATCCCCCATGCTGCGCACCCCCCATCGTGCTACATCCCCCATGCTGCGCACTCCCCATCGTGCTACATCCCCCATGCTGCTCACTCCCCATCGTGCTACATCCCCCATGCTGCGCACTCCCCATCGTGCTGCATCGCCCATGCTGCGCACTCCCCATCGTGCTACATCCCCCATCGTGCTACATCCCCCATGCTGCACACTCCCCATCGTGCTACATCCCCCATGCTGCGCACCCGCCATCGTGCTTCATCCGCCATGCTGCACACTCCCCATCGTGCTACATCCCCCATGCTGCGCACTCCCCATCGTGCTACATCCCCCATGCTGCGCACCTCCCCATCATGCTACATCCCCCATGCTGCGCACCTCCCCATCGTGCTACATTCCCCATGCTGCGCACTCCCCATCGTGCTACATCCCCCATGCTGCGCACTCCCCATCGTGCTACATCCCCCATGCTGCGCATTCCCCATTGTGCTACATCCCCCATGCTGCGCACTCCCCATCGTGCTACATCCCCCATGCTGCGCACTCCCCATCGTGCTACATCCCCCATGCTGCGCACTCCCCATCGTGCTACATCCCCCATGCTGCGCACTCCCCATCGTGCTACATCCCCCATGCTGCGCACCCCCCCATCGTGCTACATCCCCCATGCTGCGCACTCCCCATCGTGCTACATCCCCCATGCTGCGCACTCCTCATCGTGCTACATCCCCCAAGCTGCGCACCCCCCATCTTGCTACATCCCCCATCGTGCTACATCCCCCATCGTGCTACATCCCCCATGCTGCGCACTCCCCATCGTGCTACATCTCCCATGCTGCGCACTCCCCATCGTGCTACATCCCCCATGCTGCGCACCCCCCATCGTGCTACATCCCCCATGCTGCGCACCCCCCATCGTGCTACATCCCCCATGCTGCGCACCCCCATCGTGCTACATCCCCCATGCTGCGCACCCCCCATCTTGCTACATCCCCCATGCTGCGCACCCCCCCATCGTGCTACATCCCCCATGCTGCGCACTCCCCATCGTGCTCCATCCTCCATGCTGCGCACTCCCCATCGTGCTCCATCCTCCATGCTGCGCACTCCCCATCGTGCTCCATCCCCATGCTGCGCACCCCCCATCGTGCTACATCCCCCATGCTGCGCACCCCCCATCGTGTTACATCCCCCATGCTGCGCACTCCCCATCGTGCTACATCCCCCATGCTGCGCACTCCCCATCGTGCTACATCCCCCATGCTGCGCACCCCCCATCGTGCTACATCCCCCATGCTGCGCACCCCCCATCGTGCTACATCTCCCATCGTGCTACATCCCCCATCGTGCTACATCCCCCATGCTGTGCACCCCCCATCGTGCTACATCCCCCATCGTGCTACATCCCCCATGCTGCGCACTCCCCATCAGGCTACATCCCCCATGCTGCGCACCCGCCATCATGCTCCATCCGCCATGCTGCGCACTCCCCATCGTGCTACATCCGCCATGCTGCGCACTCCCCATCGTGCTACATCCCCCATGCTGCGCACTCCCCATCGTGTTACATCCCCCATGCTGCGCACTCCCCATCGTGCTACATCCCCCATGCTGCGCACTCCCCATCGTGCTACATCCCCCATGCTGCGCACCCCCCATCGTGCTACATCCCCCATCGTGCTACATCCCCCATCGTGCTACATCCCCTATGCTGCGCACTCCCCATCGTGCTACATCCCCCATGCTGCGCACCCGCCATCGTGCTCCATCCGCCATGCTGCGCACTCCCCATCGTGCTACATCCCCCATGCTGCGCACTCCCCATCGTGATACATCCCCCATGCTGCGCACTCCCCATCGTGCTACATCCCCCATGCTGCGCACTCCCCATCGTGCTACATCCCCCATGCTGCGCACCCCCCATCGTGCTACATCCCCCATGCTGCGCACCCCCCCATCGTGCTACATCCCCCATGCTGTGCACCCCCCATCGTGCTACATCCCCCATGCTGCGCACCCCCCATCGTGCTACATCCCCCATGCTGCGCACTCCCCATCGTGCTCCATCCTCCATGCTGCGCACTCCCCATCGTGCTCCATCCTCCATGCTGCGCACTTCCCCATCGTGCTCCATCCCCCATGCTGCACACCCCCCATCGTGCTACATCCCCCATGCTGCGCACCCCCCATCGTGCTACATCCTCCATACTGCGCACTCCCCATCGTGCTACATCCCCCATGCTGCGCACTCCCCATCGTGCTACATCCCCCATGCTGCGCACCCCCCATCGTGCTACATCCCCCATCGTGCTACATCCCCCATGCTGCGCACTCCCCATCGTGCTACATCCACCATGCTGCGCACTCCCCATCGTGCTACATCCCCCATGCTGCGCACCCCCCATCGTGCTACATCCCCCATGCTGCGCACCCCCCATCGTGCTACATCCCCCATGCTGCGCACCCCCCATCGTGCTACATCCCCCATGCTGCACACCCCCCATCGTGCTACATCCCCCATGCTGCGCACTCCCCATCGTGCTCCATCCTCCATGCTGCGCACTCCCCATCGTGCTCCATCCTCCATGCTGCGCACACCCCATCGTGCTCTATCCCCCATGCTGCGCACCCCCCATCGTGCTACATCCCCCATGCTGCGCACCCCCCATCGTGCTACATCCCCCATGCTGCGCACTCCCCATCGTGCTACATCCCCCATGCTGCGCACTCCCCATCGTGCTACATCCCCCATGCTGCGCACCCCCCATCGTGCTACATCCCCCATGCTGCGCACCCCCCATCGTGCTACATCTCCCATCGTGCTACATCCCCCATCGTGCTACATCCCCCAGTCTGCGCACCCCCCATCGTGCTACATCCCCCATCGTGCTACATCCCCCATGCTGCGCACTCCCCATCAGGCTACATCCCCCATGCTGCGCACCCGCCATCATGCTCCATCCGTCATGCTGCGCACTCCCCATCGTGCTACATCCGCCATGCTGCGCACTCCCCATCATGCTACATCCCCCATGCTGCGCACTCCCCATCGTGCTACATCCCCCATGCTGCGCACTCCCCATCGTGCTACATCCCCCATGCTGCGCACTCCCCATCGTGCTACATCCCCCATGCTGCGCACCCCCCATCGTGCTACATCCCCCATCGTGCTACATCCCCCATCGTGCTACATCCCCCATGCTGCGCACTCCCCATCGTGCTACATCCCCCATGCTGCGCACCCGCCATCGTGCTCCATCCGCCATGCTGCGCACTCCCCATCGTGCTACATCCCCCATGCTGCGCACTCCCCATCGTGATACATCCCCCATGCTGCGCACTCCCCATCGTGCTACATCCCCCATGCTGCGCACTCCCCATCGTGCTACATCCCCCATGCTGCGCACCCCCCATCGTGCTACATCCCCCATGCTGCGCACCCCCCATCGTGCTACATCCCCCATGCTGTGCACCCCCCATCGTGCTACATCCCCCATGCTGCGCACCCCCCATCGTGCTACATCCCCCATGCTGCGCACTCCCCATCGTGCTCCATCCTCCATGCTGCGCACTCCCCATCGTGCTCCATCCTCCATGCTGCGCACTCCCCATCGTGCTCCATCCCCCATGCTGCGCACCCCCCATCGTGCTACATCCCCCATGCTGCGCACCCCCCATCGTGCTACATCCTCCATGCTGCGCACTCCCCATCGTGCTACATCCCCCATGCTGCGCACTCCCCATCGTGCTACATCCCCCATGCTGCGCACCCCCCATCGTGCTACATCCCCCATCGTGCTACATCCCCCATGCTGCGCACTCCCCATCGTGCTACATCCACCATGCTGCGCACTCCCCATCGTGCTACATCCCCCATGCTGCGCACCCCCCATCGTGCTACATCCCCCATGCTGCGCACCCCCCATCGTGCTACATCCCCCATGCTGCGCACCCCCCATCGTGCTACATCCCCCATGCTGCGCACCCCCCATCGTGCTACATCCCCCATGCTGCGCACTCCCCATCGTGCTCCATCCTCCATGCTGCGCACTCCCCATCGTGCTCCATCCTCCATGCTGCGCACACCCCATCGTGCTCCATCCCCCATGCTGCGCACCCCCCATCGTGCTACATCCCCCATGCTGCGCACCCCCCATCGTGCTACATCCCCCATGCTGCGCACTCCCCATCGTGCTACATCCCCCATGCTGCGCACTCCCCATCGTGCTACATCCCCCATGCTGCGCACCCCCCATCGTGCTACATCCCCCATGCTGCGCACCCCCATCGTGCTACATCTCCCATCGTGCTACATCCCCCATCGTGCTACATCCCCCAGTCTGCGCACCCCCCATCGTGCTACATCCCCCATCGTGCTACATCCCCCATGCTGCGCACTCCCCATCAGGCTACATCCCCCATGCTGCGCACCCGCCATCATGCTCCATCCGTCATGCTGCGCACTCCCCATCGTGCTACATCCGCCATGCTGCGCACTCCCCATCATGCTACATCCCCCATGCTGCGCACTCCCCATCGTGCTACATCCCCCATGCTGCGCACTCCCCATCGTGCTACATCCGCACATCCCCATCGTGCTACATCCCCCATGCTGCGCACTCCCCATCGTGCTACATCCCCCATGCTGCGCACCCCCCATCGTGCTACATCCCCCATCGTGCTACATCCCCCATCGTGCTACATCCCCCATGCTGCGCACTCCCCATCGTGCTACATCCCCCATGCTGCGCACCCGCCATCGTGCTCCATCCGCCATGCTGCGCACTCCCCATCGTGCTACATCCCCCATGCTGCGCACTCCCCATCGTGCTACATCCCCCATGCTGCGCACTCCCCATCGTGCTACATCCCCCATGCTGCGCACCCCCCATCGTGCTACATCCCCCATCGTGCTACATCCCCCATCGTGCTACATCCCCCATGCTGCGCACTCCCCATCGTGCTACATCCCCCATGCTGCGCACCCGCCATCGTGCTCCATCCGCCATGCTGCGCACTCCCCATCGTGCTACATCCGCCATGCTGCGCACTCCCCATCGTGCTACATCCGCCATGCTGCGCACTCCCCATCGTGCTACATCCCCCATGCTGCGCACTCCCCATCGTGCTACATCCCCCATGCTGAGCACCCCCCATTGTGCTACATCCCCTATCGTGCTACATCACCCATCGTGCTACATCCCCCATGCTGCGCACTCCCCATCGTGCTACATCCCCCATGCTGCGCACCCGCCATCGTGCTCCATCCGCCATGCTGCGCACTCCCCATTGTGCTACATCCCCCATGCTGCGCACTCCCCATCGTGCTACATCCCCCATGCTGCGCACTCCCCATCGTGCTACATCCCCCATGCTGCGCACCTCCCCATCGTGCTACATCCCCCATGCTGCGCACGCCCCATCGTGCTACATCCCCCATGCTGCGCACTCCCCATCGTGCTACATCCCCCATGCTGCGCACTCCCCATCGTGCTACATCCCCCATGCTGCGCACTCCCCATCGTGCTACATCCCCCATGCTGCGCACTCCCCATCGTGCTCCATCCCCATGCTGCGCACCCCCCATCGTGCTACATCCCCCATGCTGCGCACTCCCCATCGTGCTACATCCCCCATGCTGCGCACTCCCCATCGTGCTACATCCCCCATGCTGCGCACTCCCCATCGTGCTACATCCCCCATGCTGCGCACCCCCCATCGTGCTACATCCCCCATCGTGCTACATCCCCCATGCTGCGCACTCCCCATCGTGCTACATCCCCCATGCTGCGCACCCGCCATCGTGCTTCATCCGCCATGCTGCGCACTCCCCATCGTGCTACATCCCCCATGCTGCGCACTCCCCATCGTGCTACATCCCCCATGCTGCGCACCTCCCCATCGTGCTACATTCCCCATGCTGCGCACTCCCCATCGTGCTACATCTCCCATGCTGCGCACTCCCCATCGTGCTACATCCCCATGCTGCGCACTCCCCATCGTGCTACATCCCCCATGCTGCGCACTTCCCCATCATGCTACATCCCCCATGCTGCGCACTCCCCATCGTGCTACATCCCCCATGCTGCGCACTCCCCATCGTGCTACATCCCCCATGCTGCGCACTTCCCCATCGTGCTACATCCCCCATGCTGCGCACTCCCCATCGTGCTACATCCCCCATGCTGCGCACCCCCCATCGTGCTACATCCCCCATCGTGCTACATCCCCCATCGTGCTACATCCCCCATGCTGCGCACTCCCCATCGTGCTACATCCCCCATGCTGCGCACCCGCCATCGTGCTCCATCCGCCATGCTGCGCACTCCCCATCGTGCTACATCCCCCATGCTGCGCACTCCCCATCGTGCTACATCCCCCATGCTGCGCACTCCCCATCGTGCTACATCCCCCATGCTGTGCAATCCCCATCGTGCTACATCCCCCATGCTGCGCACTCCCCATCGTGCTACATCCCCCATGCTGCGCACCCCCCATCGTGCTCCATCCCCCATGCTGCGCACACCCCCATCGTGCTACATCCCCCATGCTGCGCACTCCCCATCGTGCTACATCCCCCATGCTGCGCACTCCCCATCGTGCTACATCCCCCATGCTGCGCACTCCCCCATCGTGCTGCATCGCCCATGCTGCGCACCCCCCATCGTGCTACATCCCCCATCGTGCTACATCCCCCATGCTGCACACTCCCCATCGTGCTACATCCCCCATGCTGCGCACCCGCCATCGTGCTTCATCCGCCATGCTGCACACTCCCCATCGTGCTACATCCCCCCATGCTGCGCACTCCCCATCGTGCTACATCCCCATGCTGCGCACCTCCCCCATCATGCTACATCCCCCATGCTGCGCACCTCCCCATCGTGCTACATTCCCCATGCTGCGCACTCCCCATCGTGCTACATCCCCCATGCTGCGCACTCCCCATCGTGCTACATCCCCCATGCTGCGCATTCCCCATCGTGCTACATCCCCCATGCTGCGCACTCCCCATCGTGCTACATCCCCCATGCTGCGCACTTCCCCATCGTGCTACATCCCCCATGCTGCGCACTCCCCATCGTGCTACATCCCCCATGCTGCGCACTACCCATCGTGCTACATCCCCCATGCTGCGCACCCCCCATCGTGCTACATCCCCCATGCTGCGCACCCCCCATCGTGCTACATCCCCCATGCTGTGCACCCCCCATCGTGCTACATCCCCCATGCTGCGCACCCCCCATCGTGCTACATCCCCTATGCTGCGCACTCCCCATCGTGCTCCATCCTCCATGCTGCGCACATCCCCATTGTGCTCCATCCTCCATGCTGCGCACTCCCCATCGTGCTCCATCCCCCATGCTGCGCGCCCCCCATCGTGCTACATCCCCCATGCTGCGCACCCCCCATCGTGCTACATCCCCATGCTGCGCACTCCCCATCGTGCTACATCCCCCATGCTGCGCACTCCTCATCGTGCTACATCCCCCAAGCTGCGCACCCCCCATCTTGCTACATCCCCCATCGTGCTACATCCCCCATCGTGCTACATCCCCCATGCTGCGCACTCCCCATCGTGCTACATCCCCCATGCTGCGCACTCCCCATCGTGCTACATCCCCCATGCTGCGCACCCCCCATCGTGCTACATCCCCCATGCTGCGCACCCCCCATCGTGCTACATCCCCCATGCTGCGCACCCCCCATCGTGCTACATCCCCCATGCTGCGCACCCCCCATCGTGCTACATCCCCCATGCTGCGCACCCCCCCATCGTGCTACATCCCCCATGCTTCGCACTCCCCATCGTGCTCCATCCTCCATGCTGCGCACTCCCCATCGTGCTCCATCCTCCATGCTGCGCACTCCCCATTGTGCTCCATCCCCCATGCTGCGCACCCCCCATCGTGCTACATCCCCCATGCTGCGCACCCCCCCATCGTGCTACATCCCCCCATGCTGCGCACTCCCCATCGTGCTACATCCCCCATGCTGCGCACTCCCCATCGTGCTACATCCCCCATGCTGCGCACCCCCCATCGTGCTACATCCCCCATGCTGCGCACCCCCCATCGTGCTACATCTCCCATCGTGCTACATCCCCCATCGTGCTACATCCCCCATGCTGCGCACCCCCCCATCGTGCTACATCCCCCATCGTGCTACATCCCCCATGCTGCGCACTCCCCATCAGGCTACATCCCCCATGCTGCGCACCCGCCATCATGCTCCATCCGCCATGCTGCGCACTCCCCATCGTGCTACATCCGCCATGCTGCGCACTCCCCCATCGTGCTACATCCCCCATGCTGCGCACATCCCCATCGTGTTACATCCCCCATGCTGCGCACTCCCCATCGTGCTACATCCCCCATGCTGCGCACTCCCCATCGTGCTACATCCCCCATGCTGCGCACCCCCCATCGTGCTACATCCCCCATCGTGCTACATCCCCCATCGTGCTACATCCCCCATGCTGCGCACTTCCCCATCGTGCTACATCCCCCATGCTGCGCACCCGCCATCGTGCTCCATCCGCCATGCTGCGCACTTCCCCATCGTGCTACATCCCCCATGCTGCGCACTCCCCATCGTGATACATCCCCCATGCTGCGCACTCCCCATCGTGCTACATCCCCCATGCTGCGCACATCCCCATCGTGCTACATCCCCCATGCTGCGCACACCCCCATCGTGCTACATCCCCCATGCTGCGCACCCCCCATCGTGCTACATCCCCCATGCTGTGCATCCCCCATCGTGCTACATCCCCCATGCTGCGCACCCCCCCATCGTGCTACATCCCCCATGCTGCGCACTCCCCATCGTGCTCCATCCTCCATGCTGCGCACTCCCCATCGTGCTCCATCCTCCATGCTGCGCACTCCCCATCGTGCTCCATCCCCCATGCTGCGCACCCCCCATCGTGCTACATCCCCCATGCTGCGCACCCCCCATCGTGCTACATCCCCCATGCTGCGCACTCCCCATCGTTCTACATCCCCCATGCTGCGCACTCCCCATCGTGCTACATCCCCCATGCTGCGCACCCCCCATCGTGCTACATCCCCCATCGTGCTACATCCCCCATGCTGCGCACTCCCCATCGTGCTACATCCACCATGCTGCGCACTCCCCATCGTGCTACATCCCCCATGCTGCGCACCCCCCATCGTGCTACATCCCCCATGCTGCGCACCCCCCATCGTGCTACATCCCCCATGCTGCGCACTCCCCATCGTGCTCCATCCTCCATGCTGCGCACTCCCCATTGTGCTCCATCCTCCATGCTGC